>NC_016482.1:619596-667025 GCF_000227115.2 Naumovozyma dairenensis CBS 421
CAAGTGCAAGCTATCAAATAAAATAAATAATCAATCAAATATATAAATATATATATATAACGTCAATTTTATATATAACTTATATCTTTCATAGAAAAATCCCCACATCAATTTCAACAATCCTTTATCATTTATCATTTACCATTTGCAGATATAGCTGCTTGTCGTCTGTTCATTGATTGATTGATTGATTGATTGATTGACCTAATTTTTTCAACGCTTTAAATTTTCTTACTGTTTACCTTTCGAAAGTACATACGTAGGATTTCTGTATCGTATTTCCCACAAAGTGAAAAAAAAAAATTTTCCAGGAACTTTTTGGTTTAACAAAACAGGAAGTTGATACGAATCCATTTTAATAACAAGTATAAATACTCTTGAATAAAACCTATTTACATTTCAGCATTGTTTCCCTTTCCCACGAACACAGATCATATCTACAGAAAAGAGATTTCTTTATATATTTTAATATGTCTTCATTGAATCTAGCGGCATTGAATTCGTCCACAACATCAGCATCGGAAATAAATGTCATCATCGATTCATTCATAGCAAAACTTAAAAGAAGGCAAATTCAAGGTTCATATGCCATTGCCTTAGAAACATTACAACTATTGAAAAGATTCATATCAGCTGCACGTTGGTCTCATGTCAATGAATTAATTTCTCAAATTAGACATCTAGCCAATAGATTAGAAAAGGCACAACCAACTGCATTCAGTTGTGGTAACGTAATAAGAAGAATATTAGCCATATTAAGAGATGAAATAGAAGAAGACAATAACGAATCTTCCGCTTCTAATGACCCACAAAACGCAACTTCTTCCTCTTCCAGCACAGCTGAACCTTTAATATCATCAATGTTTAACCTTTTACAGAAACCAGAACAAAATTTAAACAATTCACAAACAAAGAAATATAAAACAAAGACAGATTTCCGTCAAGTTGCCATTCAAGGCATCAAAGATCTAATAGATGAAATTACAAACATTGACGAAGGTATCCAACAAATTGCCATAGATTTAATTCATGATCATGAAATCTTATTAACTCCAACACCGGATTCCAAAACTGTACTCAAATTCTTAATCGCTGCAAGAGAACGTGGTAATAGAACATTTACAGTACTAGTAACAGAGGGATTCCCAACTAACACATCGAATGCTCATCAATTCGCTAAAACACTGGCTCAACATGATATCGAAACTATAATTATCCCAGATAGTGCTGTATTTGCATTAATGTCTCGTGTAGGGAAAGTTATCATTGGTGCTAGAGCTGTTTTCATTAATGGTGGGTCAATTTCTTCTACAGCCGGTGTTTCCTCTGTATGTGAATGTGCTAATGAATTTAAGACTCCCGTGTTTGCCGTAGCGGGTCTTTATAAATTATCACCATTGTATCCATTTGATCAAGAGAAATTCGTCGAGTTTGGTGGTTCACAACAAATTTTACCAAAGACTAGTCATAATAACGGTACGATGAGATTAGATACAATTAATCCAATTACTGATTATATACCACCTGAAAATATTAATATTTATATTACTAATATTGGGGGGTTTAATCCAAGTTTTATTTATAGAATCGCATGGGACAATTATAAACAAGTTGACGTTCAATTAGAATAAAAGTTATGAGGAAATCTGAATCATATGAGTACCTAATATCTAATACTAATAAATATACGAACATCGCATGAAGCATACACAATCTTTTCTTCCTTTTCTTTACTATTATTAACAATCAAATCATTCATTAGTTTATTAAATCACGTTAAAAGTTTGGTTTTGTATGCCCTGTGCCTCGCTCGGTTGAAATTTCCACCTCCATATTTCAATCTTGAGCTGGATGAAAAAAAATATTATATGATTACACATACATATATTATTATTTCAATGGGCTATATTGAAAAACTTCTTTGAGTACGAATGCATCGATAATTTCAAATTCCACGATGCACTTATTTGTAATTAGAACGTTTCACATCTTGTGTATATCATTTACCTCTCATTGTAAACCTTTGACTTGTTTCTTACAAAATGTAAACACTTATGTGCTATAGACATAAAATTCCTCTTGTGAATAAATATCTACGTAATAGTAACCTTCAAATTATGTACTGGATCTTTTTTTGAAGAGGAGAAAGACGGATACTTACAATTCAGCTTTCATAATGATTTAAGAAAAAAACTATATATAGAAATATTATTAATTCAGAATTTTGGTTTTAAAACAATAATAGTAATTCAATGGATTGATTGATGCGTTACAGAATGTTACATTAAAAAAAATATTGAGTAAATTTGAGAAGTCCACTACAATTATAAGTATAGGCATGAATTGTTCTTTTTTTTTATATATTGTTTATTGGTTTTCCACTGCAAAGTCTTTGATGAATTGTACTAATTTTTCAACACTTGCCAACGTCAATGCATTATAAATGGAAGCTCTAAATCCACCAACTGAACGATGACCCTTTAATCCAGTTAATTTTCTTTCCGCAGCATCTTTCAAAAACTTTTCATCTAAACCTTCCTTTTTCAAGGTGAAAACAACATTCATTCTTGATCTTGCATTTGGCTTAACAGGTAAATTATAAAAATTTGGATATGCATCTAATATATCATATAATATTTTAGCCTTTGCATCATTTTCCTTTTCTTGAGCTTCCACACCACCTTTCTTAATTAAATGTTCAAAGACTAAATTCATAACATGTAAAGTGAAAATTGGGATAGTATTATAAGCAGAATTATTTTTCACAACAGTTGGATAATCAAATGCAATTGGTGTAACAGGAATATCAAATTCATGTAATAAAGTATCATCAACTTTTTCGATATTTGTCAATATAGATTTCTTAATAATATATAGAGTTAAACCAGCTAACCCAATATTTTTTTGAGCACCTGCCATTATTACACCATATTTAGAAACATCAATCTTCCTAGATAAAATATCACTTGATAAATCAGCTACCAATTCAATATTTGGATCATCCACTATACATTTAGGCAATTGATTCCATTCAATCCCATGAACAGTTTCATTCTCACAAAGATACACATAGGAGAATTTCTTCCCCTTAACACGATCTTCCCATAATGATTCATCCGGGATATCCACAAATTTCCCCTCATCATTGAAATCCTTCGAATTGAAAATAATCTCACATGGGACATGTAATCTCTTTGCTTCTTGGAATGATTTCAATGACCAAGAACCAGTAACCAAATAACCAGCATTAGCAATTTGACCAGTTTTCCCGACGTAAGCAGCAGCCAAATTAGTAGCCAATGAGGAAAATCCAGTAGTACCACCACCTTGCATGAAGAAAACTTCATGAGTATCAGGGATATTCATTAATTCTTTCAAATTTTGTTTGGATGACTCAATGATTTGAGTGGCATCTTTGGATCTATGTGAAATTTCACCAATACCTAGACCTAAATTGTTATAATTTAATAGATCTTTAGCAGCTTGTTGAAGGACTTCTGTTGGTAATTGTGCTGGACCAGCACCGAAATGTGTTGGTTCTTCTCTTTCTAAGGACATCAGGGTAGTTTCCGTTTGTCTGAATTAGTGATACTCTAGGGGTAATGACAGTATTTGGAGAAAATATATTGACAAAGCTAGTTCAATTGTGTTTGTCCTTTAAATAAAAATATTGAAAAATAAACTACACTATGTACACTATTGTACACTACATTATATACATATAGTACGTAGTGAGTGACTCCTCTGACAATTAACGTTCGCGTAATCATCATTGTTTTCTTCTTCGTCGCTAGTTGAGAAGATGCCACGGCAGATTACAGTGAGGGATCTGGCGTGGCATTGTCATTACATTCTACGTACGTATTCTGTCATTATTTTTTTTGCTCACATATTGTGAATACATGTGAAACAACTCAACTAAATAAACAACTAACTCACTCACTCAAAGTCTCGGTGAGTGAGTGAGTGAGTGAGTGAGTAAAGGGCACACACTGACGCACTCACTGACGCCGGCCACGCCGCGCTGTCATCATCATCATCAATATGGAAATTAAAGCAGACAAGGGGAGGGCGGTCCAGTTTTTATTGACTGTTTTCTTGTACACATCCGTGCATTTTAAACACCCACGCATTGTTTTAAACTTTTGATTACTTTTTTGAAAGATAACATGATAACATGGTTTTCCCTGGCGGAGATTTCAAATGGAATCCGGGTTACTGTTTTCTGTAATACAGTAGCTATATATCAAACGGAGTTGACAATAAGCCTATCACTAACACATCTTTTTGAGAGGTCCTAAAGAGGCAAACATTAAATTAGGTAAAAATGGTACGTAAAAGACGCTATATTGATTCAATAAGCTGTATTCTATTCAAGCTGCAGTTTAAACAGATGATCTGACATGAGGATACGTGAAGATAAATGATTCATAAATAACATGCTGTGATGACTGTACAATGGCAGGGCAGGGCAGCGATAATAATGTATAGTGGACGTTGAATCGAACACGGAAATGTGATAATATGATACACCTTTATCCGAGATGTATGAAGTAATCAAATTATTAGGGGTTTACTTGGGAAATGCTCAATAATATAATATGAGAAATATTAGGAAAGAAAAATATGTTCCATTCATAAAGTACATATCTTATTGGGTACCTTCAAGGACACCACTGCGCAAGACCCCATGATTTATTGAAATATTCTCTTCTGCCTGTTTTGTATAAACTGGAATGCAAAAAAATGTTCTTTTTTACTAACGTTGAATATTATTGAATGCTATATTTTCGCATGATTGTAATAATTTTTTCTGTTATAGGCTAAAGTTCACGGTTCATTAGCTCGTGCTGGTAAAGTTAAATCTCAAACTCCAAAGGTCGAAAAGACTGAAAAACCAAAACAACCAAAGGGTCGTGCTTACAAGAGATTATTGTACACAAGAAGATTCGTTAACGTTACTTTGACCAACGGTAAGAGAAAGATGAATCCTTCTCCAAATGCTTCTTAGGTTTCTTATTGTTTTATAAAAAATTCAATATATCACAAAGACTAGAGCATCAAATCCTTATTATACAAGCAAATATATTTAAAGAAAAAATAGAATATAAAAATAAAAAAAAATAATAAACTGCACATATATCCGTCTTATTGTATGTACTATTATTATTCATGTTATCCATCCTATTCATGATATGATAACTCTTGTCAGTTATTTATGTCGGAACGACGTCAATGTATCTCTCACAGGTATATTCTATATTAAAGTTTACCTAGCCATTCAAGAAAGTAAAGTCAAAAGAACCTAGAAGAAGAAAAAGTAAGATTAAGTCATCTCTGAATTTTTGATCTCTTTTTGGATGGAAATCGAACAGAAATGTTAAAACAGTTACTACGACTGGATATGTACGTATTACGATGACAACTAATAATATTTACTCAGGAAAACTTCGTATAAAAAGAAAATACAATAATAATATATTATGGGGAGCTTCTTTTTTCAGTTAAATATTAACGTTACCTCTTTCATAACACAATTCTTCAATTACATTTTATTTCTTTTAAATAATTACAAAGGAAAAGATAAAAAGTGATGATGATTTTGATTACCAATCATCGCCGTGATCATCATCCGCACCACCAATCTTATTCTTCCTCTTATTTAACGCAGCAGCCAATGCATCAGCTAATGATCCACCAGCCCCACCACCTGATGGTCCGCCTGGTGGACCGCCAGGAGCAGCACCATTATTATTCATACTTGGTGTCTCACCTTTAGCTTCTTGTAATAAGACAGACGGTTTATCTAATTGAGATTTATCTACTTTTTTCAATGCATTGATACCACCGGCTCCTCTAATAGAGGCTAATAATGCATCCCTACCTGGATCACCTGTGGCTTCATTAATTGAAGATCCACCAGCACCTTCGGTTGTTGATGCAATTGGTATTGCTGGTGCTGGCGGCGGTGGTGGAGGAGCTGCAGCGTTTGATGTCGCATTTGTAAGGAACGAAGGTGGAGGTGGAGCAGGCATTCCTGCTGTTGGTGGAGGTAGCATACCAGGCCCTACATTACTAATATTATTGTTTGGGAATGGTGGAGCAACTGGAATTTGCTGGTTTCCTTGCGTATTAAACGTTGTCAAAGGTGGGGATGGTACGTTTGACTGATATGCTTGTTGTTGTACTGGTGGAGATAATGGCGGAATACCCATATTTACATTTGCATTTGCATTAGCGTTAGTATAGTTTGTATTTTGATTTTGGAATGGGAGTTGGTATCCCATTTGCAGTTGAGGTGATTGGCCTTGCTGCTGTGGGATTCTTGAAGCCCTTGGTGGTGGTGGAGGTGCTGGTCCTCTTCTTGCTGGCGGAGGTGGAGGTACAATCCTTGCTCCATTGGCATTCATCTTAACACTGGCTGTATAATTTGGAGCGATAGGATTTGCAATACCCCCTTGGAAAGTTGTTGTAGTATGTCTATGTGGAGGAGGAGGAGGAGCTGGTCCACGTCTGGGAGGTGGTGCGGGTGGTCCACTGTGATTAAATCCTGTTTGTCTAGGCGGAAGTGGCATTGGACGAGATGCATTTTGGAACCCATTTTGACTAGGAGGTTGTGGTACAGGTCTATGCTGTTGCTGTTGTTGATTATAGAATGAATTATTCATAGGAGGTGGAGGTGGAGACTGTTGGTTGAAGAAGCCAACTGATGGTTGAGGAATTGGAATTGGGAATGGTGTAGAGCCAGCACTAAGTTGAGGGGCACCAGCTGGAACAGGAAATGGGAATGGATTATTCGATCCTCCAGGAGCTGGCGGTGAAGGTGCTTGGCCCTGTGGATGAGCAAATTGTTCAGGTAATGGTGGTACTTTATGCTTTGGATGAGCAGTAGTTTCAGGCGCTACCGCGGCTGGAGTACTCTCATTTGTTGTAGGTCCTGAATTCCACTCGGATGTTGGTGCTGTGTACATCTCTTCTTCTTCGTCCTGTTCTATATCACTTTCTCCTGGAGTTGGTGCACTTGGCGGAGGAGGGGGTGGAGCTTTATTTTTTGTTATTGGAATTGGTTCCGCTTCCTGGTATTGATACCTTTGTCTCTGGTTACCTATCAAAGCTTCACCTCTGGGGCCATGAACTACAGTTGATGCTTGTTCCTTTTTTATTTTCTTAGTCAAAGCAATTGCATTCTTGTTCATTAAAGTTTTTCTTGAAGCATATTTCTCACGTTTTTGTACTCTTTTCAAGAAATGTGCAGCTTCATGTATATCCACAAAGAGAAGTCCAGCAAAGCATTCTTCCAATTCAAAAGTATGGAAAAAAGTTCTATCTTGGTAATATTCAAAATTGACATATAATTCTTGATCCCAAAGGACACCTCTATGACCATTAATGTCGACTAATTTTAAGAAAAAAGTGTTTCCCACAGTATCATCTACTAAAGCGATTGCTCCTGATAGACCAGTATATTTCCATTCACTTTTGTCAGGGTATGCAATGTATAATCTTGCCACCGTTATGTCTATAATTTTATTAGAGGATTTCGGTAACGCTCTTTTTATTATATCTTTATCTTGAGAGTTTAAAACACCCATTATGATAAACTATCAAATTGTATTTTCCTTTGGCGTTCCCTTGTTTTGAGTCTTTAAGCGTGAAAGGGTTTAGCTATTCATTGTTGAGGCACTCATTCTTCTACATGTAATTGTACTGTAAGGACATTTTTTTAAAAATTCAATATACATGGATTACCCTCTAAGTAAGTACTATTTTATTTTGTAAAGGGCCCCTTTTCGGGAAATACAATCACGTGCCAGAAAATTGGCAAAGTAAGAAGGCCCAATTTTGATTATAACAAAGGTTACTATTAACTATATTAATGAACATGATAACAATGTAATGTGCTTTCCATGATTTTATTTTTTTGATGTAGTGAATGAACAAAATATTCAACTTAGTAATTATGACAGGGTACTGCCTAGTTTTAGAAAATATTCTATAGCTTACGTAGTTGTTTGCATTAAAATAGAGCGCTGCAATCATAATAAGGGGGGTACGCTTATGATTTATGAGACAGAATAGTTGTAAGAATGATTTCTTGAAGTATACACTATTCAAAAACTGTATATTTCTCTGTTTCTTTATATCATGTAGAGTAATAGTTTACTTTTGATCTACTTTCTAAAATGTTCGGGAATAAACATATTAGGTCCGTCCAAACTCCGAGAAGATGGGGGGAGACGGCTACAGCTATGCAGAGTTATATATAAGATAATATAATCGTAAAGATTGGAAAGTTGGAGAACATACAAAGGATTATACCTTTCTCTCACTAAGTACCGCAAGTATAATCAAAGAAGAAAATCATCATGGAAGAGAAAAGAGTTATTTATAGGATTGAAGGTCCAGTTTTTATCATCACGTTGAACGATCCAAGACATTTAAATTCATTGACATTCGATGATTTCGTAGAAATTGCTCTTCTATTAGAAAAGGCAGATAATGACCCCAAAATATTCATTACTGCGTTACAAAGTACTGCTGATTTCTTTTCTTCTGGTGGAAAATTTAGTACTGTTTTAGATTCAAGGCCAGCAAATGATAACGAAATCAATGGAGCATCAAAAGTTTCTCAGATGATTGGTGTAATCTCTTCACCCAACGTTTTTGTTGCGGACACCTTCAGGAAACATAGAAAATTGTTAGTTTGTTGTTTGAATGGTCCAGCTGTTGGCCTCAGTGCCTGTTTGGTTATGTTATGTGATATAGTTTATTGCAAGAATGATTCTGTTTATTTACTTTTCCCTTTCACAAATTTAGGTTTCAGTGCCGAAGTGGGGAGTTCAGTCACATTAGCGAAAAAAATTGGAATAAATAAAACGAACGAACATTTAATTTTCAGTAAACCTTTAACATATGAGGATTTAAAGGGGAAAGTTCTTAATTATAACTACGTAATGAAGGATACTGATGAATTTAACAAAAAAGTAGTTCTTGATTTACAGAAAAAGTTGAAAGGTACGAATATTTCATTAAATAATTTGAAAGCGATGAAAACTCAAATTCGGGACAATTCTGGATATGGAACCAGCCTTCTTCAATCACAAGCTTTAGAAACCATGGCAACATTCCCATTTTGGATGGAAGGTGAACCTTTTAAAAGGTTCCAACAAATGCAAAAGAAGGAAAGAAAACATAAACTATAACTGGGCTGGATATGCAATCTTTTTTCCGAAATGGTTTTAATTTTTATTCATTACATTTACTCTTTATAATATATATTCTCACCCTTCTAACAGAGAACATTGCCCATAGCGATATTCTTGTTACTTTGATTATAGACTAAGCGAAAATTTTTTATAAGACCAGGCAAGACCAAGTTTTCACATTCATTTTTTTTGGGATTATTATATTGTCTATCTACCACTTTGAATATAAGTAGTGTCGTTGTTTTTTCTTGAAATCAAAGGGTACGCAGAAAGCAGCAGAAGCAGCAGCCCTTAATTTATTTGCCGCCAACGCTATCGAGGAATTCCGGGGGGTTTTCTTTGGCGACTGCACCGAAGGGAAACAGAGGAAACACCGCGGGCGTTAATAACTTCTTCCCTCTTTAGTGTTTTTACTTTTTGAACCATCTTCTCCCACCTGTTGGTGTTACCCGGGGTACTGGAGTTGTGTTGACTTGGCAGAAACTGTTGTGCGCTCGTTCGTTCGCCATGAAAGCGGGAAATGCACAGAAAAAAAGAAAATACTCCACCGTTTTTTTTATTTGTTTTCTTTGCCTTTGTCCGGAAATTGTCAGCCGCTTACTTCATCTACTAATCACATTTTAAAGTCGAATAAAATTTCACGGCCGATTTAAAACGGCGTCCCCCTGCGAAGCCTTCTCCGGCCAAGGATCGGCTCTTCCCGGTTCGGAGGAAGGAATTTTTGTCTCTCCGTTTTTTTCTCGAAAGGAAAAAAAGTGGTCCCCTACGCAAGTTTCCCTGCGGTCGGGCTTATGTATCCTTCATTATTATCTCTCTTTTGGTCTTCGACCTTCTCCGTCCTCATTTCTCGATACTCTGCTTACGATTCCCAATTCCCAATTCCCAATTTCCTTTCAACTCGTCCGGTTTCATCTCCTTTTAAAGACAAGTTTCCTATCGTTGGCTTCGAGCCTGGGCAGGAATACCTGCCTACCATTAAAAATACATGTTTTACTTTTTGTTGTCAGATCTGTCTCTTCAATTAGAACTCCAGAACAGAGTACAGTTTGAGAAATAAGAAGCCGAAACCAATAAAAAATATATATAGGAAAATTAATTACTAATAACTCATTGAATAACACTAAGTACGAAGCCAGTGGCAAAACGAAGACAATACAAAACAAAACAATGGGTCGTCCAAAGAAGGAGATTAGTGAAGAAAAAATAGAACGATTTCAAAAGGAATTGGAAGACGCAGGTGATAACCCTGACGCTCTACTACAAGATAAGAAGGGCCGTTCTAGGTCATGTCTTTTATGTAGAAGAAGGAAACAGAAATGTGATCATAAATTGCCGAGTTGTACCGCTTGTTTGAAAGCTGCTGTGAAATGTGTTCAACCAGCAAGATATATATCCAAAAGTTCATCTAATGGCGATAGCGTTTCCTCAAGGAAAAATTCACCCTCCATGTCACAGACTCCCCCGGGTAGTTTCGTGGGAGTAGGCATAATAGACAGTAGAGTTGACCAATCGTCAAGCAATGGAAATAGTAACAGTAGCCATGGCATAAATGATGGAAAAGATGAATATACGGTATTGTTAGAGAAGAAATTGAAATATTTGGAGAAATTGGTGGAATTGACTCCAGGTAGTGCAGCATATAATAAAAAGATAGCCCAATATAAGAAGATTACTCATCTGTTGGGAAACATCGGGGATCTAGCATCAGCAACAAACAATGAAGCAAATATATCAACAACCGTTACAAATAACAGTAACAATAAAAATACTGTCGGTGTACTGCCGCCGCCTCCATCATCTTTACCAAGTAATATCGGTACAATTGGGAATCCGAACTCATCGCAAATTGCAGCTCCCGCCCCAAGACTTGCAACCATACAGCCTCCAACGTCTACTACAACCCAAATAGGAACAATATTGTATAGTAATATCAGTAATACCATTGCCAATAATGGTTCAAATACAGCAGCATCATTAATACAGGCACGTCCACTGTCATCTTCCATCCCCGCATTGTCATCCGATTCGCTAGATTCCATTGATTTTTCCAAATGTATCTTTGCTAAATATAATTTGAAAGAATTTCTCTCATATGATCCTGCTTTTGAATTCGACGAACAATTATCAAGATCATTCCTAGATACATTTTTCACAAGGTTACAATTCAAATATCCATTACTTGATGAAAATGAAATATATTCATTCCATGAAGCATATATCAACAATAGAATATATAGATACCCCCCAAATGAATTCCATTTCAACTGTGGTAGAATGTGGCTTGTGTATAGTATTTCTGCATGTTTACATATGACCACGGGGAAATATAAAGGTCAACCTCCAGTTAGATACTTCTCAACAGCTATAAGACATATCACCCGTTGTGGTTCTCAATTGACATCAATGGAAAAAGTTGAACTATTAACTTTATTGGTATTGTACATCTTGAGAACAGATAGAGATTCAATGGTATTATATGAAATTATTGGGGATGTCATGAAAATTTGTCAATTAGATTTAAAATTAAATAGAAGAAATGATCATGATGATACCGTTTTGGCTAATAAAAAACTAAGAATCTTTTGGTGTGTTTATTTATTAGAAAGAATGATTTGTGTAGCAGTGGGGAAATCATACATAATTAAAGAATCTGATATTGATTTACCCTTGTTTGATGAATCTTCTTTTAATACAAGTCAACATCAAAAGGAACCGCCCTTATACCAACCACATGAAAAAGGTACTACTACTACTCACCATAAGGGTGTCCATTTCATTAACCAATCTTTGAAATTAAGAAGAATTGAATCTCAATTTGTGGAAGAATTAGGAATATTACCAGATAAAAATTTCAACGTAACTACCAATACAGCTGCTCTCACTACGAACCATCATGATAAATTTGTCCTAAGGGAACAACTACCATTAGTTAGGGATATTTTCCAATCATTAGAGGTTTGGAGAGCAGAATGTTCAACTGATCACATTAGGAATTTCGAAAATGAAACATTGAAATTATATTACTATCGATCTGTTCGTCTTTTAATACAACCATATTTAGAAATATTAACACCAAAGGATAGATTATTTAGAGAATGTCAAGCTGCAGCAGGTCAAATATGTCAATTATACAAGATTTTCCATCAAAAGACAGTTACTGGTCATTCCACACCTGCCGTCCATACAGTCTTCGTAGCAGGTGTCACTTTGATTTATTGTATGTGGTTAGCAAGGAATTATGATGATGAAAGAAGGAAAAAACTTGGTGATGCCTCTAAGCATACTAGACCTTTAGTTAATGCAAGTTTATTCTCCACAATGGATGATTTAAGGGCATGCTCTGTTTGCTTGTATGTAATGACTGAAAGGTCCAATTTTGCTAGGATATTTAGAGATACCTTTGATCAATTGATGAATGCAACTGTCGGTAATTTAATTGAAAGATGTGGACCTGATTCTGCTGAATTAATCTATATGAAGGCGCATTTTAGGGGAAAGAATGAATTAACAAATTCAGAAATGCATTCTAAAGATAATGGATATAATGAAGGTATGAATCAAAATAATGATAATAACAATAATATGATACAAAATTCAACTATGAGATCTGGTATGCCACCTGCAATAAAAAGGACTTTTGGTAAAAGACAAGCAGAAGAACATTTGGGATTTGTCGAGAATTCACAAGTAGACTTAAAAGAGCAAGAAATATTTAAAAAGAAACAAGGATTGTTAGAGAAGACTTCGGTCCCTAGAGGATTATCCCATTTGTTAAGTAGCAATGAAAACGAAACAACATATGTGTCCTCCAATCATGACGGAAATATGCCAAACAAAAAGCGAAAGATCATTTACAATGTGGATAATAATGAAGCCGAACAATATATAGTCAAGAAACCTACAAATGGTACAGAATTTGATTGGCAAGCCCAAAGACAGGCATTATTGCAACAACAAGTTGCCCAACAAAATTTACAAGCTTATTTATCATCACTAAATTATTCAATAGGTCAAGATGTCCCAATTGATAGTAACACCATGTTTAGAACGGACAATAGGAGTGATGTAGAGATTAATAATCCAACTATTAGTGATGGATTCTTCGATGCCATGCAAAAGGGAAATATGATGAATCACTCCAATACACTAAAAATAAAATTACCAACTAATCCTAACTTAACTGGTGCCATTGTTAATAATAATACTAGTTATTCTGGATTGTCAGTATTAGGTACTAATAATACCACCCATAATTATAACGATAATATTCATACAACAAATGACCAAAAAAAATCAAAGATTGAAAGGGAAACGTCAATATTGTTTAGTAATGGTACACACGATATGATCAACAATATATCTACTTGGACTAATGATTCAGTTGTTAATTTGCTAAACAGCGAAGCCAAAAATCAAATGATTGACATTTATCCCTCTTCTGCTCCCAATCCAAACGAGCATCAAAATTCAAACCAAATTCATAGCATTAGCATGATGAATCATGACGGTAACAACGGGGATAACTTCATGAGCAACCATAACAATACAAATAGGTCTAGTACTAATCGCCAAGATGTTTATTCACAGAATGTTAAGGGAGGAACTTTTCTTTCTTTTACCCAAACAGGAAGTGAAAACGTCAATGTTGCCTTAAGCACCAGCCCTGCTAATATGACGTATCAAAACAACAATTCAGACAGTATCAATAGTACCGGTAGGCTGAATTACAATGGACAAAATGGTGGTATGAATACTACTGTCTCTACTGGGGAATCAAATTTAATCTCGTCAGGTCCCGTGGAAGATTTTTGGACAGTTAACGATGACTACGGGTTTCTCACTTAAATGAACTGTTCGATCTCACTCACACACAAGAGAGATGGAAATGATGTAAGAAAATACATTAAGTCTGTCCAAGGCTAGGTCCGTACTTCGATGTCCTCATATAGCTTTAATGTGACTAACTACGTACTTTAATTAAGATTTTCTGCAATAAATGCATGTTTAATATTTATCCTATAGTCTACGTACGTACGCACTGTATTCAAACGATTTTTCCAATGGCGGTTTTGCATTCTCGACGTTAGAAAAAACTTCAATCCGGTTTCCAATGTATAGTTTATAGTCGTATAAATGTTTTTTCTTTCCCTCATTAGTACATAATCGTTCCAGATAATTAAAAATTTCGAGGAAACAAGTGAGGGAAAAAACCATATGTAGTTTTTTTTATTCAACTTTGATTAATGCCCGTATGGACTTAGCTGAAGACACAGGTTGTCAACTTTGATGGATATCCACGTACAGAAGTCTTTAGTTCTTATTTCTAGTTAACGTTTTGTATTTAGATAATGACGTGGGTGCGGACTACGTAGATAGGTCTCAGATCTTTTTGAGACCGGATATTAATCTTTCACATATACCTACGTGGGTACTTGAAAGCTGTCACTATGTGGACAACAACGATTTTGAACGTACCCAGGTGGGACAGTAGTGGCCAGTTTTTGGGCCACTTTGAGAGGCTGGTACGTACGAAGAGCAGGTTGTACACATTGTTTTGACATTGGAAATACTGAGTTTACTTCTTTTGACAGTGTTTTCTAATGTTTCGAGTTACCCTTTTAGGAAATCAGTTTGTACTTTGGCGGCAAAAGTTGGTTTTGAATTTTCTCGAAGTGTGTACGGGTTGTTCTTTGAGTTCGGGGTTTCTTAGTGTTTTTGCCCGCAATTCACAATCTCCTGATTCGGTATTTAAGTGTGGGGTTACCTAATGTGGACATGTTTTCTTTTGAACAATGGAGAATGCGTGCATGGTTGCTTCTCCTCTAAGAGGTTCCCTTCGGTGTCTCCTCCCGGAAGAAGGTTACGCGTTTTCCCTTCTCAGCACGTTACACATTGATATTCTTGAAGGGGACGCAAGTTATCTCCGTTTTTTAGAGATGTTGTCTTGTTTGGTAAATTTGTTTGTTGTTGGTCCTTTTCTTTTTTTTTTTTCTTTTCTTTCTTTTTTAGCGACTTGAAATTTGAAATCTGATGAACTATTTACGTAAGAAATGGCCTGCGCTGTTTGTCCCCGGCTGTTATATGCCCGTACCCCGTATTTTTAAAGTTTTATCCCTTTTGAAAAAAATGTTTTTTATGCAGCATAAAAAGCCACTGCATTCTACAAGGTACTGGCAGTGAAGAATTTGTGGTATTTCAAAAGTTGCAAATGAAAAGGTAGCTGATTCATATGCTTATACGAGATATTGCTGGGACTGCATTAACTGCTCAAAAAAAAAAGAAGGAACGCCCCGTCGCTGCTTCAATTGTCAACGTCAGATACCACTAATGCAGGTAAAGTGCGGAGTCGACTCTTCTCTGTATGCTGTTCCGCGGGAAATCTCTCTGCAAGGGGAAGAAGAAGGGAGGGAAGGGGGGAAGAGGGCTGTTATGCTCACTCCCCACAGATAGAAGAATCCCGCAGATGGGGGTAACCTAACGAACACACGTACACATGTACATTTTATTTATTTATTTATTTTATTTTGGCTTGCTTTGAATCATTTTTCCTCGCATTTCAAGTTTTCCTTCATTTCTGTCGTGGTTGCCCTTTTCCTGTAACAGAAGTTATCTTCTATTTGTTGTTTTATAAGGAGCTTCTTCTACTCATTTTAAAAATTAAACTGTTTTGTCATACAAAAAAGAACTTCTTTGGCATAAACAATTTTTTTTCTAAAAAAACAAAATCTGGGCTCACAAAAAGGAAACAATAGATATTCTATATCTTGATAAGAAATAAGAAGCTGAACTAAGACACTAACACAGTGCCACACTCCAGTTTCCCTCACCTTTTGTGTCTTTCTCCTTTCTGACTAATACTATTGTTTAAATAGTAATTCCGATCTTGATTACTAGTACTTCAACAATCCCTGTGCTGGCACATTCATCCAAATATGAAGAAACTGAAATCTTCTTTGAAACTCTCAACTATATCCAAGTCCCATTCAGATACTTCTATTCCAAAAAATGTTAGATTTGCCCCTCAATTAACTACAATTAAACGGTTCGATTATAGGGATGAACCAATAATAATATCAACTGAAAACTCTCCCTTGGGCTCACCGCGTCTTCACGATGATGATGATGATAATACTCGCAGTGCTGGAAGTCGTCGTCGTGGTAATGAATATAGCTTTGATTTGGAAAACGATATTGAATTAGAAACTGAAAAATTCTGGTTTAATAATAGATCTTTGCTACCTGATCTTTTAAAAAATGAAAAAATGTTCAATTATTACAATGATTTGAACGATTTCCATCTAGATGATTTTTACAATTCAGATATCGGTACTGACCCAGATGATCTGCTTGATGATGATGACGTCTATGACGATGACTATGACGATGATGAACTTGACGGACGTAGAAGTTCAGACTATAAATTTATTCGTCCTCATCATCGCCGTTCTTTACTTTTAGATGTTATGGAAAATGATGACGGTCACAATATGGTAAATAATGCGCATAATCATCATTCCTTGATTGATAACAATCATGGGAACCATTTCACTTATCATAGTCCAACTGATGATTTATTACACAGTTCAGGTGCACATGGAGAATCACTTTCTCTTTATGTAAACCCTCGTTCTTTTGATTCTATTAATTGGAATATCAAAAGTTCGAATGTGGTACCGTTCCAGAATAATTGTTATGTTTCTAAGGAATCATTAGAATCATCTCTTTTCCAGTTCTTACAAGGCCAAAATATTAGACTACATTCCTTAGATCAGGATCCAAAGGATTCTTATAAAATTGTTGGTTTAATATACGTTAACAATTTGAATTTTGAAAAATTTTCGGAAGTTAAATTTACTTTCAACCATTGGAAAGATATGCATTATGTTAGTGCTGTGTATAATAAATCAATAACATCAAACATTGACGAATTCAAATTCATCATCGATTTAAATTCTTTGAAATTCTTTTTACAAGTGAAAAATTTGTTATCATCTAAAGTGGATCAGAATAATTTAAGTATAGAGCTTTGTTGTCGTTACGATGTTAATAATGAAACATATTACGATAATAATAATTACCAAAATTATCATATATCTCTAATTGCTACATTCCAGAATGCTTCGATAGATCAAACTCCAAAGATTAGTAATAAGGAAAATATCACTCCAAATAAAGACTTTTTTTATTCTTCATTATCAGTAGAGCCTAATCAACCAAGATCACTCACTAATTTCAACAATACAACATTCATACCTAACACACCATCAATATCAACAACATCATCTCAAAGAACGTTTAGTGATAACACAGACTATTATAATACTTCTCCATTAAAACATTTATATCATAATGATACTACACCATTTGTTAAGAGACCTGCAAGATCAAATGAAGTTATCGAAAATATCGACAATTTAATAGACAATAAGATGATCACCTATTATAACAAGAACTCAGGTTTAAATACAGGCATGTCAACTTCATTCGACAATCAAGCTGGTTCTTCCTTGCCAGTTTCACAATCATCAACTCTTAATTCATCCTCTCATAACAGCAATGATACGTTATTATCTGATACTTCTTCATCGAGTTCTTTCAACTCATTACAATACCCCTTAAAGAGCACTTCAACTTCCTACACGAATACAGAAAGTTTCACCTTGCCAAGTTCTTCAGCTACTTCTACAGTTTCTCCATCAACAGATCCACATATTACTAATAATTTTGATTATTCTGATCTATATGAACCAAATGATACCTTATTAACAGATGCAAATCTGTATAATTATTCGTTCAATTCTGTTAACTTGAAAAATCCAAATAATAACCCATTAAATGACAATGATAATGAAGATTCATGCTTCAATTATTCATCTCCATTTTTATCTACATATAATAACAATGGAAATACACCTGTAAATGATGGTACCATAATAGGTGGTATCATACCAGAGAATTACAATGATCAAAGCCGAGATAATAGCGCTGATCTTAATTTCTTTGATGATTCCCAAAGTATTGGCACTAATACAACCATTGATGATACAAATAATAATATATATTCTCAAACGCTTAATGATACGAATACATCAAGAATTTTTATTCATGATAAAAATAATAACTCTACAGATACACTATTGGGATTCTCAGTTCCATTGGAACCACCGAACATATCAAAGGAAAGTTCATTAAACTTAACAAATTCAAGAGACAATTTAACTATATTCACAGAACCTACTTCAAATTCAAATTCAAATTTAAATTCAATTCCAAATTCAGCAACTATTTCAAATACAGCTTCAATTACGAAATCTAAAACAAATTCAAACACCATTATACTGAATTTGGATCCAGAACACGAACAAAAACAAAAAATGAAACAAAACCTAAACCTTAATATTCCACACAATGATACCAATACCAATACAATAACAGATAAAGCATTATCAACAGTTAGCTATCATCCAATACCTGACTTTGATACTGAACGAAGTAAACTTTCAGTCAAAAAATCAGGTTTGAAAGATTTAACATATCAAGCT
Organism: Naumovozyma dairenensis CBS 421; assembly: GCF_000227115.2. Classification (NCBI taxonomy): domain Eukaryota; kingdom Fungi; phylum Ascomycota; class Saccharomycetes; order Saccharomycetales; family Saccharomycetaceae; genus Naumovozyma; species Naumovozyma dairenensis. The sequence goes on from NC_016482.1 coordinate 638,345, forward strand.
TTTTTAGAATCCTATTGCTTTTATAATCCCAAGCAAGAACAATCCACTACTGAAGAGCAAGAACGACAACAAGAAGAAGAGAACGATTTTGAAGAGCATAATAAAATGCAAAATGAATTCATCAATACACCTATTGCTTTAGCTGGTTCTTTAGACAATATTAATAGTGATCATAATAACGATAATAATACTGACACAAACACCAATAACAGTAACATCCAAAGTTATTCTTCAACAGATACAAGTTTGCATAGTAATTCATTTCTAAGTACAACGCCGCCGATCTTATCTCAAGGTCATGATCGATGGCTTTAGAAAAAACAACATACAAACAAGCAACCTTTTTTCTTTTTTTTTACTTCAATTTTCAATTCAATTTTCATATCAACCCTTTTGTATTCATATAGATTAATAATTATTTTTTTACCGCATAAAAATATTTTATCTTTTTCCATTTTGGATCTCATATTTCGTTTTATATAGTCGAGGTGTCCTTTATAAGAAGACATGCGCAAACCTTGAGGATGTGATATATAGCATCCTTTCCGTTTTTAATGGTACTACCACTTAGACCATTAATAAATATCGTGGCGCGGAACAGAAGGATATGTGTTGCTGCAGCATTACAAAAGTAATTGAATATATAGAGCTAATTAAACATTCAACTTTTCTGGGGTTTTATCTAAGCTGGTACTATAAAAAATGTAATATAATCTGTACTGCCTCTACCATCTAGCTTTTGATATGTTCTATACAAAATAGTGGTGCCTAGTAGAGTTTGCCGTATACCTATAGCAAATCCTACTAACAATGAAGTTCACAGCTAAAAAGAAAGACATGCTACAGAAAGAGTTAAGTAGTAAGTACAGTGTCCTTACTCAAATGCCAAATACTCTTTTGTTATTCTTCTCCCTGTGTGGATCACTTTCTTTTATATAGCTAACGCGTCAAACAACTTAACGTGTTTTGGCGTTTTGGTGTCTTCCCTGCAGTGTTTTCTTCGCATTTACAAACGTACGAATTTTTAAAAATAACGTCAAAATATTTTTTTTCGCGTTTTGGTGATTCTAAAGGAATTAAGAGATTATCTGGAAGTTTACAACAAAATTGAACACCATTGCAGAGTTGGTCTTTTATAATCAAATATAATACATTTGTTTCATAGAAGAAAACATTTGCTTTCTGAAGAATAACGATTTATCATAACAATAAAAGTGCTGCTTCCAATTCATTGATTATTAAGATTATAATATCGTACTACCACGAACTTCGATCAAGGACACCAAAGTCAAAAACTCACTCACTCACTCACTCACTGTTCTTTCATTCCTCGAGTGTCAACTCACAACAAATACCTTAACCAACTACAATTCATTCCTTTAAAAAATCCTATAGAAAATATTTAAATTCAACAAAAAACCGCATCACAAGAAAAAAGTAACACGTTACAATCAATAATGACATCCGTCGTCTCTAGAAACAAATATCACGATACCAATATCGCAGCTCAAAACGCTGCTAAAGCAGCCATGTCAAGGAAAATCAATAATGAGAACATAAATCCAAAAATAAATAACAATATATTATCCAGTAAAAAATCGACTCAACATTTAGAACGAGTAGTTCAATCAGTCAACGATGCCACGAAAAGATTATCACAACAGGACTCTCAATTCACAACTAATACAAATACAAAATCATCTAAAAGAAAATCAAGAGATACAGTGGGCCCATGGAAACTAGGTAAAACACTGGGTAAAGGTTCGTCAGGAAGAGTTCGCTTGGCTAAAAATGTGGAAACTGGTCAATTAGCTGCCATTAAGATTGTACCAAAGAGAAATAAATTCGTTATGAAAAATTCAAATTCAAACATCTCTTTCATGTCTGCAACTTCTTCTGCTTCTAATTCTGCATCCTTGGTGTCTAATATTGGATTGAAAGATAAAAATAGTAACACTAATAATAATGATACTAATAACAACTACAATAACAACAACAACAATAACAATAATAGTAATAATAATAATAATATTCAAAATAATACCTATGGGATCGAAAGGGAAATTGTAATCATGAAACTCATCTCTCATCCAAATGTAATGGGGCTTTATGAAGTGTGGGAGAATAAATCTGAATTATATTTGATTTTAGAATACGTAGACGGTGGTGAATTATTCGATTATTTAGTCTCTAGGGGTAAATTACCGGAAGCTGAAGCAATTCATTATTTCAAACAAATTATACAAGGTGTTTCATATTGTCATTCTTTTAACATTTGCCATCGTGATTTAAAACCAGAAAATTTATTGATAGATAAGAAAAAGAAATCCATTAAAATCGCTGATTTCGGAATGGCTGCTTTGGAATTACCTAAGAAATTATTGCAAACATCATGTGGTTCCCCACATTATGCATCACCAGAAATTGTTATGGGTAAATCGTATCATGGTGGTCCAAGCGATGTTTGGTCATGTGGGATTATTTTATTTGCACTTCTAACAGGCCATCTACCATTCAATGATGATAATATTAAAAAATTATTATTGAAAGTTCAAGCTGGGAAATATCAAATGCCTAAAAATTTAAGTGATGAAGCTAAAGATCTTATTTCCAGAATTCTAGTTGTTAGTCCTTCCAAAAGATTGACTACTGTTGAAATATTAAACCATCCTTTAATCTTAAAATATGAAAAATCATCCAAAAAGAAGCATATGGTCAAGGGTAAATCTAACTCAGACCTTCATTTGCTAGATTCAATATCACCGGAAAACATCACTCTAAATTCAAGAATGGATATAGATGAATCAATATTGAAAAATTTACAGATATTATGGCATGGTACATCTCGTGATATAATCATCGCAAAGTTATTACAGAAACCAATATCTGAGGAAAAATTATTTTACTCTCTTTTGTTACAATATAAACAACGTCATTCAGCTAAACCAGTGGTTAAACCAGCCGAACGGGAATCATTACCAACAGCTACAATTATATCATCACTTTCGCATACTCCAATGAAACAAAAGAATCTTCCCTCTGTAGCACCAAACGTAAAAAGCAATCAAAAAGAAGAATCCAACGTCGAAGATAGCTATACAGTAGAAGATGTAGAAGGAAATGCTCCTATGGTAACTCAGAAATCACAATTCAGCCTACATCCTTTCAAAAACGAAGTGCCTTCAATGGTGCCGGCAATACCTATTTTTACAGCATCCAATTCACGTAGTTTCAAGCTAAGTCCGTCAATGGCATCTTTTAAGTCAAGAGTACCATCAACATGCTCATCGTCCAATCTCCTATTGATTAAGTCACCATCCAAAAGGGCGTTAAATACTTCTACCCCACTTGCGAGCCCGAAAAGAACTCTACAACCAAGTGTATCAATCAAATCATTACGTACCTCTTCATCAAAGAAATCACTGTATGTAAAGAAAGTTAGAAGAACGTTACAAAACTCTGAATCTAAGAGATCATTATATTCATTACAATCAATCTCTAAACGTTCTATTAATCTAAAGGAGTTCATCGCTGAAGATATTGCGCTGCCTACGAATACAAATATTCCTGTCTCATCATCTAACCGCTCTCTAGAATCAAATAATAATGATTTTGAAATATTATGTGAGCAAATATTATTTGGTAATGCTTTGAATAAAATTATGGAAGAAGAAGAAGAAGAAGAAGGAAAAAGAAGAAAAAGATTTGGAACAGGGGCACTGTCAAACATAGAACAAGTTACATATAGTGAACAAAATATAAGAGAAGAAAATGCTCAAGACAATGATACAATCACTAATTTTGGTTCTATTAACGAAACAATAACATCGTCAATAGGTACACATATCGCTAAAAGTTCCGATATCGATGGTCTTTCTCCAGGTATGAAACCCGCATTCCCTTTTCACAATAATTCAACCCAAGTAAAAAATAATACAGTTAGTGAGAATAATAAATCTGATAGATTAGTACTTAAAAATATTACAAACACCTACGGTCCAAACGAGCATGAAAAATCAACCGAAATGCATTCGAAAAATAAACCAGTGTCTGCTTTACCCAGCATTGAGAAAAATGGCCATCAAATGTCAAACTACAACCCTCTACGCATGACTTCAGAACCAAACGCTCCTGCTGTACCACATTCCTTAGATCCTCGCCGTAATTTCTCTCAACCTAGTAGAGAACAAAACTCAAATATCTTTGCATCGTTATTGAAGAATACCAAAAGAAAGCCATCGCTGCCGAATAACTTCCAGAAGAACGTAAGAAAACAAGATGATTGGAAAACTGGCAGAGAATCAATATTTGTTGTAGATCCCCAAATTGGTATTGCCAATTCTCAACATTTATCTAAGACAAGTACTAGGAATTCAAAAGATGTCGACACTACCGCTCCAAGTATACTAGCTCAATCCAGCATAATTCAAAAACCACTATTATCCCTACCTTCTGGTTTGCTAAATCAATCCATGACTTTCAAAAATCTCAATGACTTCTTGTCAGATGACTCTAATAATCCAGATCTTCTATACAATTCGAGAAGGTCGAGTCAACTTCTCCAATCAACTCCGATCCATCATAATCAAATGGGTAGCGTTATCCATCGTGATCCGACAAGTCAAAAGCTACATACTGTTATTATGGAAAAAGAAGAGGGCCCTTCCTTTGTCCCAACACCTCATAACTTAGACATCGAAACAGCCTCCGCCGACATGAATGAATTTTCTGACTTGTCTTATGCCATGGAAATCCCAACGAATACATTCACAGCACAAGCAGTTAAGATAACTAATAATACAGACATTAACCAATACGGTTTTGGAAGTGATATGAAGTCTACAAGGATACATACACCAATAGCGAATCATTCAGGAGTCAATATTTTTGAAGACCCAATCATTGAAACAAGCTCATCTGAGACATCCTCATCAGAAACTGATTCACAAGATAATCCTTACAAGAAAGTGGTTTCCATTGATACAGTCAATACGGCTCATATCGTCACGTCGCCAAGAGCTAATGTTAGAATCAGTTTATATGCAAATAATAATATTAATCAATCTTTCCCAAGAGAAACCACTGAACAAATAATATCAAAATTTAAATTGACTCCAGAGAAAACGAAAACCGATAATTTGCTAGACAAGAGATTTTCAGATTTATTGACAAGAGAAGAGAAAGATGATATCTCTGGGAGCGTTTTGTCTATGTTCAAAGATCTTGATGAAGGTGATGAAGATGTTCAAAGAGAAAAGCAAAGTGATATATTAAGGCTGAACAAGAAGAATAATTTAAAGAATGAGTCAGCAGAAAAAAATAGAATTACAATGTTATTTGATGACGAGGAGAGGAGAGAAGAAGGTGCGGAAATATACAAAGAAATGGGATCTATGGACCATAATGAGCCTGAAGTTACAAAGCCTAGTGATAGAAATACCACAAAGCACGTATCTGTAGTTCCAGATGTTGCTGTTCAAATGGAAGATGTTATGGACAATGAGCATATAATCAACGATTCGAATAAAACTATTGAAGACAAAAGACCAAAGAAAAAATCAGTTGTTAAACCTCAAACCGATTTTGTAAAAAAGACTGAACCAGTCCCAATAGCACATAAACAGAGCTGGTTTTCCAAGTTATTTGGTGGATTCAAAACCAATACGAGCAAGTCAAAATTAACCGAGCATCATGTAACGAACATTCCGTTTGATGATGTTCATATGTTATCTCTAGGTGAGTTCGGAAAGAAAGGTATTGATTTCCAACTAAAGGAATTAGATAGAAAAGGTAATAAAGAACGAGTAGAATATGACTGTCGATTCTCAAAAGGTAATTTTAAATTCAAACTCAGTATTGGGACCATTAATAACAAATCTACTGTAATAACGATTAAGAAGAAAGGTAAGAACTACAGTCCAGAATCAGAAGCTACTTTTATTAATTTTAACAGAGATGTCAATGCATTACTCAAATCGATGGAAAAGAAGAACCAATCATCTTAACAGAAGACACTATGAAAAATGTCTTGTCTGTAACGTTGTATATACTATAATAAATTACTACCTAAATACCATAATCCAAAAGATTTTATTTTCCAATAAGGTACAGATAGCGTCTTTGTAGAAAAACGGACAGATATGAGAATGATATATAGTAGAATTGATGCTTAGTTTTGTTTAATATACAGCTTTATAGAATATCGCATAACCTAGCTTAACGTTTACGTTGTTTCTTCCATTTAAAAGAAACTTTTCCCCTTGTATCAATAATTTTCTTCTTGGATCCCTTTTTCATGACTTCCCTTTGCATATCCATCCTACTTTGTACCTCTTTCAATTGATTTTCTCTTTCCAAATGTTGTTTAACAATCTTGAATTTTTTTAGTTTCTTTTTATTTAAGGACTCTCTCGGCATAATAGCAGATGAAGATGCTATATTGCCAGATGGATTCATTAACGCACTATGTATCAACTGTTCCTTCGTTAATCTATTTTCATTTCTCGTTAGAAGTTCAGTAGTCGTCCCGAAATGCTCTTCTGCATTAAAGCTTTTGAAATCATCTCTATTATCAACAAAAACTGTGTGATTCCCACTGGCTGAAAACATCAAAGTCTTGGATTTATTTTCCAATTTTTTCAATTCTACCTGCCTTAAGGTTCTAACGTAATTACTATCTTGAGTTTTCAGTAGCTTAACCTGATCAGTAGATAATGATTCATCTTCATCTTCGCCGCGACGGCTGGTCACTAAAAGTCCCTTAGCATCGACCCTCCTTGAATGCATAGCATGGTAATATTCATCTGGATTTCTTTCCTTCACTTTACTTCTAAGTATCTTCAAAGTATTTTCCTTTCTGTGATAATCTTGGGCACGTTTAACATAATCTTTATGTTTCTCCAAGAACCCAAGTCTTGAACGACTATTCAATTGAGAACGTTCCCTGTGTTGTTTCTTTTGCACATCATGAACCAGTTTAGCCATTTTGTAATAATGATTAGATCAAATCAGTCAGCTATGTGCCTTCCTAATAGCTTTCTCTTAACGATATTCTTGATTATCTGATGTCTAAATGTATAACAGTTTGTCATTACAAAAGTTGCGATGAGTTATATCAAAATTTTCACTTCGTGTCACCTCCAGAAAAAAAATTCAGAAGAAACGGCGTGGGGGATTTTTGAATATCAATAAAGCTGACAATACGGTTGAAAGAAACACAGTTAGAAAAAAGGGATATACAGCAAATGGATACTTGATCGCTAGAACTAGATATGAGTTTATCTACATTGCTTATATTCGTTAAAGTTGGACTAAAATGGATGCAAATTACAAATTAGTAGATTTTCAGACGTGTTTTCGATATAGTGTTGCTGCCAAGAGAAGTTTTTTATGCATTTGTCAAGTAGGAGACAAGAAGCCGGAGGATATTATTAAGATGACTATTGAAAATGATTATTCATGTGGACAGAAGGCAGCTTCATGTACTGTTGTATCAAAAATATCAGATCTTCAAACAAGCTATGAAGAGAAAGATTTGAGTGCCGAAAGTGATGATGACAAGATTGTGATATCTATTATTCCTAACATGAATACTTTACCATCGTCTGATCAACTCAATTTAGTAAGAATTATGAATGCTATTAAAGTTTCCAATGAGAAGAATCCGAAAGCGCAAACACACGTCATTATAGGGATTATTACTTGGGATAAGGCTACATACAGAAGAGAAGAGAAAGGATCTCGCCGAGCGATCCTTGGGAAAGACTTAGCTATCTTACAGCCATGTATCAAACTTGACGATTGGTTAAAACATAAATTTTGGCTTGCCTGTTCTGAACCTAAAGTATCGACGCATGGTAAGACAGTTCCAGTCTGTTCAAACAGTTCTCAGGATACAGCTTCTATATCCCCCGGGTCGTCTATTGATAGTGGTACAGAATCATCCGGTTCAGCAGGAACCATTCAACTTTTACATGAGGTTCACAGTTCCTACTCAGATGTGTATTTGCAACCAGTAGTAAGAAAATATATTCTTGATATCATTGTTCACATCAGAATGCATCGATTAAGTTATAGAGCAAAAGGTGGAGGGGCCCATATGGATTCATTGAAAGACGTTATACAGTTATCCAAATTAATCAGCATTAACGGAGGAAAGAAATATATAATTCCTCGGTATATAAAACAAGCAGCAGCATGGTATTTTCCAATGCATTTAAATCTCATCAACAAGCCCGAGAGGGACAATAGTATTTTATATGGGAGTAAGATCAGATTAGTGAATGAACTGTTGGATAAGATAATAAAAGTAAAATCGTACGAAGTAGAAGAATTGGAGAATCCACTATTTTTGGAATCTCTTGTGGTACAAGATGTCTTAAAGAAGGTGATACCTCCTGTATAATGTTATTGAATTCTCTATATCAAATGGAACAGTTGATTTGCACTCAACTAAACAAAAGTTGGTTTATTCTATATCTTAGGATGTATGTACATGAAAAAAAACCCAAAAGAGGATAATAAATTCCTCCATTCAAGGATTCCATGATTAAAAAAAAATTGGACGAGTTGGGAATCGAACCCAAGACCTCTCCCATGCTAAGGGAGCGCGCTACCAACTACGCCACACGCCCAGGTATTTCTGTTTAAGGTACTTTGAGATCCACAGATTCGACAGGAAGAAGCTTCATATGTACAGGTATTTAACGTTACCATATGACTAGACTATTCAACAGAGTTCCTTCAAAAGCAAGAACAACTCTTAATATCTTAACATATACTACATGTTATTGTTGGTACTTAGACCAAAAATGATCTTTTTTTCTTCTGTTTTTAAAACTGTATATTGAATTTGTATACATATCTTCTGCTCAGTTAATAGCGGCATAAGGAAGTAATAGAAGGATGATACCATCTTCTGAAAATAATGAATGTAAAAATGAGAATATTGAACGTACACTAATTTTTTTGGATATAAATCACCGTAATAGTTCCTGAACCATGTCATTGAAAAGTTCTGAGAAAATATGGCTTGTATAAAAATATGAATATCGATTAAGTTACATAAAACAATCTTAAAGACGAGCGGTCAACCGACCAAGTAACGAGTTATTTACTGCCTTTTTCCATCCCTAAGACGACCATTAAAGACTTTAATTGTTCAGGACCTAATTGAACATTACTCTTCGCTAATTCCTTTTTGAAATCTTCCATCGCACTCCTCAGCTCTTTATTTGTCAATATTTTGATCATTTGCCACACTTTTGGTTTAGAGGTATCTTCAGTACTTACTAAATTTCGTTTGATCATTATATTCTGTATTGTTTCTAATTTTGCTGCCAAATTTGGTTTTGAAGTTATATCATTAAGTAAAGTGTTTACTTTTATATGAGCATCTACTTTGTCATTACTTTGCTCTTGTAATTTATCCCATGATTTTGCATATGCTCTCCTTGGTATTTGTCGGTGTATTATTGATGGTTTCAATATTCTGCTTACTCTTAACGCTTTAGAGACATTCATTTTAGATATTGTTTAACAGATTGGTATGAAACGCTAATTCCAGCTTTTATTATAGTGTGAAGCGTCAAATAGATAGTTGGGAGGTTGTGTATTCAAAGAACCTCTAATGATCTATAGTCTTCGTAATCCAAAATCTCTGAAGTAATTGTTCATATACTCGGTGGTTGTGTACATAGAAAAAACATTATTTTCCTTCATTTCTCAAGAGAGCCAATTATGGCGCTTATCTCGGCTTACTCTACGTTAATTATCTATAATGTTCATAACTCTAGTCTCCCCTTGGTGTCATCAAATTTAGCTAAGAAGAATATATTTAGATACCGCAGGAGACCGATAGTCTTAATGAAACTATTTAATTTAATAGTTGATGAGGAAGTTACTTTTCAGGAGATCTATACGTCATTTTTCCCTATGTTTATATATCTATACACTTCCATTTATAACTACATAAAAATGATTGCGATAGCTACTGCCGGCAAATATCCACAATCATAAAGTCCCTTGAATGTCGAATTAAACATTACAAAAGGAAAGGGTCACTGAATTGGTATAAGATTAAGAGAACTTCCATCTATTCCCACATGCTTCACATGTACAGAATGTAGTTAACGGTTCATCAGCGGACCTTGTTTGCAATTGATAATATGATACCTTCTTCTCTTTACATTTACCACAAGTGAATCTATCCGTGACAGATCTTTCAATAGTAGCACCTTGAGCGTTAAATAAATTTTGTTTCTTGATCTCTTCTAATTTTTGCTTCAAATGTTCAGGAGCTAGTTCCTTTGGATCACATGTAACTAGGTATTCGGGCGATATGTCATTATTTGCGATTTTATTTTTCAAATCAGCGTTGTTCTTCGAAATAATGTTAGAGTAAATGATTCTATATTTTTCTTTATAAGCTTTTTCATTTTCCGTACAATTATTTAATTTAAACATTTCTGATTCAATAGATTTCACTGTATGTAGAATAGAATTTGGTGGATGCTCACTTCCCTTAGCTAATGCATCATATAACGCTCTTATCACTGAATCACGTAACTTGACTCCGTATATCGTAGTATTGACACCATCATTTTTACTATTTCTAGGTTTCGTTGATACGTATCTATTTTGTTTCTGTGGAGATGATAAATTAGAATCCGGAACTTGAGTAGTTGTATTGGACCCGTTTTGATTCGAGTTCAATTTTGCTGCTTCAGCTTCCTTTTGCTGTTGTAGCCTTAATTTCTTATTCTTATTAATGGTATCTTTCCAAGATGAAATCATCTTTTTCACAACTTTCGCAATTTGTTCATTGCTAGATTTCTTGAATTTGTTAACCTCCACACCAACTTTCGTTTCTCTTAAAAGTTTTTCCGTAGGAACAACCTCTCGATTCAATTTTAGCAAAATTTCCAGTACTGTACTGTCATTGTGTTTCGACTTCTCCAGATTTTTCACCAGGACTGCGACTTCTTTGGCTTCCATCGGCTTCATTTTTTTTTTGGTTCAATGACACAGAAAACTATGGATATGATGGGTGATAGCAATGGTATCTGCTTTCTTGCTTGACCTTATTGTAAACGAATCCCAAACTGGTTCCTCTTAAGGACTTTCTTCTTTTACTGAAGATGTTATTTCACAAAGAAATTTTTCTTTAATAATGGGTTCTTGAACACCCAGACATATTGTGCCCTACCAGTGCATATTAGGGTTAAGTATATTTGGTGACTATGTACCCTAGGGTGTAGATGAAAACCTAAATTAAATAAAATGTTTAAGTAATATCTCAGCAAAATGTATGGAATACATTCACTTCAACTACTACTGAATACCGATAAATAAAACGCAGCAAGCTTTTTTCATTACATTATTCTTTACAACCAATATAGTACATAACTCATTCTTTTTTAGACCTCTTTATTTAGCACAATTACTGGTAAACACTGAACATGAACAATTTCAATCCAAATATGAACATGAATATGAATATGAACAGGAACAATATGATGCCCATGCCCATGATGCATAGCAATCCAGACGGAAATGTAGGGGGTAGTAGTGGGAGCCAGCATTATAATCAGCCTTCGAGAATCGTATACCTAGGTTCTATTCCATATGATCAAACTGAAGAACAAATATTAGATCTTTGTAATAATGTGGGGCCCGTCGTTAATTTAAAGATGATGTTTGATCAACAAACTGGGAGATCTAAAGGATATGCCTTTATTGAATTTAAAGATTTAGAAACGAGTGCATCAGCCATTAGGAACTTAAACGGGTATCAGTTAGGTTCTAGATTTTTACGATGTGGTTATTCAAGTAATAATGATATTTCCTCTACGGGGATATCTTCGAATGATCAATCAATGGGGAACGTAGATGATGGATCTAACGTTTTGTTTTCAGATTTACCGTCAGGAATAGATGTTAATATCAATATGACTACACCGGCTATGATGATATCAAGTGAACTATCTAAAAAATCTAAAGAAGATCAATTAAACTTACTACAGAAACTTAAAGAATGGACGTCAGAAAATAAAGATTTAGCTGTTGAATTGTTTAACGAATACCCTCAATTATCATTCGTCATTGCAGAAATATTATTGACAAATGGTATATGTAAAGTAGATGATTTAGCGCAATTAGTAGCAGCTCAGAACGATTCCAACGAAAATGAACAATCTAATAATAACAATAGTACAAGTAACGCATTTGCCCAAAAGTCTAACGATTTATTGTCCAATGACCCAGAGCTATTGGAGACTCAAAAGGAACTTCTAAGAAAAGTCCTACAATTATCTGATGGTGAAATAGCCATTCTTCCGGAGAATGAACGGATGTCTATGTGGGATATCAAACAACGTGCACTTAAAGGTGAATTCGGTAATATATAGACTAGGGTATGGTATAGATAAAACCTATTTGAAAATAAAATTAGAATATCAACCAAAGAAAAATACTGTTGATATTAGTATCAATATCATTTAATATAAACTATAATATACTATATACTATGGAACAACCAAATAATGGTGACTTAAAATCTCAAAAATCTTTCGAGCTATTTTGGTAGTACAGTTAGATTTTTCATTGAAATTGAAAACGAATCACAAATTTGTTGACATCTGTGTAAATCTAACCTACAGAGAGGGCAAAAATATGTTGGGCCAATAGCAAACGAATGAGTGGATGACTTCATTCCCTTCCTTATTGTAGAAAACCAATCTTTTATACAACATTTATGGAAATAATGTTCGCAAGGTAGTTTTACAACTTTGGAGGGTATCATATCTGTAGTTTGTTCTGTTCCGTTCTGTTGTTTTTCTAAATCATTTGTACTAGGAACAACTTTCACCCTTTCCAAACAAATTATACAACATTCATTAATTGGAATTCTGTCATCTTTCGTTGACATTTCGACGAACCTATCGATTGGAATTTTCTTATCCATATCAATCGAGACCTTTCTAGTACTTAGTTCACAACGATTAATTGTGAAATGACTATATTTAGCTGGATCTAAATCTTGACATTCCAAGTCTATGATACTAACTTTTTTTTTGACAGACCATTTCCTTAACTTTATTTTCAATTTTTGGAAATAAAACAGCCTTCTAAGACGTAACATTGTACCTTTAATGAAATTGCTGATTTCAGAATGATATTGTAGAATAATAAAAAATAATCCAAGAAAAAAGAAAATCCCACCTAACCAAAAAAATAATGTTTGACACTGAATGATAAGATCGAGAGTCTTGGACCAAAACGGTATGTTCGTTAATTTATCAGTATCTTCCCTTGGGATAAGTTCAATTCTCATTATCTACTTGATTACCGCTTTCTGGTTTCATATCTCGGAAAAAATGATCAAGAAGAATGATCCAAGTAGAATTTTATGAAGTATTAGGGGTGAGTACCTCTTTGGAAGATGGATTATAAGAAGTGTAAAAAAACTGTATAAGCAACGCATGTACTAGTTGAAACCATAGATCATTCCGATGACTTTCAAATTTTTAGGGGAAGGTAACATATTGGACGATAAAAAATAATGCGTAAATCAATAAACGTCGACATTTTTTTGTCAAAGGATGTTAACAGTCTCATTTTTTTATTTTCTTTCGTATTACTGTCACAATGTTATGTAAGGCGGTAGAAAAAAAATTGTGTCAAAAAAAAAAAAAAAAAAGTTATAACTACTAGCGGCGCTACTATATCTATTCCACTCTATTGTTTCCATCAGTCGAAGAATTAGTACTCAATTACCCTTCCCAAGACACAATAGAAGCTTGTTAAGATTTTTCCTCGATATCTAGAGATAGACCTTTCAAAATAATAAATATACTTGTGTACGAAAAACGGGTTGTTTACTGTTAATGCATGTATTAAATGATATTAAATAATGAGTCAAATAGAAGAATCTAATTTTACAAAGGAAGTTTTTCTTATAGATTTTAGCTATACTGAAGCTACTTCTTCTTTCCTTGTAAAAGATAGTTGACCATTAAACTCTTATAATTTATGTACTGTTCCTTACAACGTCCTAGAATACTTGTAAAATCTTCATCATTGAAAACGGCATCACCGTTGTCTTTCCAGAATCCAACTATTTCTTCACCACCCTTAGTAAATGAGATAACATTCCCATCAATTTCTGCAGCTGTAGTTAAATCAATCATTTCAATTCCACTATCAACCAATGCTAGACAGGTAGACATAACAATGAAAGGAATTAATTTACTAATGTCATTAGTCTTATCGATAACTAAATTAACAAATATATCTATACCTGATTTTGGATACTTTTCTAGATTCACCACAGAATTAAATATCCCAACTAGCCATGAAGCTACTTCCTTCAATTCGTTTGTTTGATATTTCTCCACTATACCATTTTTTAATTGAATAGAAATTGTTCCTTGAGATGTAAATGACCCACGGATAGACTTCGGTCCATATACAGATGTTACAATAGAAAATTCATCCGATTCTATTAATGTGGAGCCGTTACAATTTTCTATTATGTCGGATTTGATTGACAGCGATGGTATTCCATCCTTTTTGGCTACTTCTTCTGCTTTTAACGGTTCTGTTTCTGGTTCAAGACTACTTGCGAATGCAATTGGTTTCGCATTTCCTGGACCTAGTAATCTTCTTCTATCTTGCACGTTCATTTTTGAGTATTGATTGGATGCTGTATATGTTCAGTGGTCTTCTTATATTTGAGAGTTTTATACAAAATAATATCTAAATAGAAATCTGAGTTGTACACATATGCAAGGCAAGTACTTTTTTCTTGCTTTTTTAGTTATTCGATGTCCGCGAAAGTTTTTGGTCGCCGTCTTTAAAGATGAAAAAATTTGGGCAAATTCTGTCCGGAACAAAAAGATCAATATTATAAAGAAATGAATACTATGTAACCTCACTGGACGTAAGACAAACGTCACCTTGAATATGTCATTATATGCTTTTTTCATTTCTTTTCTCTCTCATTATTATGCTTTATGGATGTGTTTATATATGCTTATATATATTTAATATTATGAAGTTCTCATCACGTATTAGTACTATTTTCAATAGTCATCAGGTTGGCTTTCTAATTCTTGAAGTCTTAATCTCTCCAGTTCTTGTTTGTCTTCTAAGTTGGCTTCATTTGTGCCTTCCTTTGGAGTATATTCAGGGGCCGGATTATCAATCATAGGTGACGTTAACCATTCATTGACATCCCAGTCGGGAATTTGCGTTCCATTTATTGAGTGATGACAGTGACATACTATAGACTCTGAAAGGTCATTTGTTTCACTACTATATTCATTACGAGTACTGGTCTGTAGATTTGAAGCTTCTGTAGACTGGGTGGTTATATTTTGAGTTGGTTGTTTAGTTGTACCTACAACAATCTCTATGGACATGCCTGTCACATTTCGAAGTCTTTTCAATTTTTCGACATTTACCATATCTTTATAGATGATATTAGATTCAATATCGTTCTGATTATTTAAAATATTATCACTTCCATTATTTTTGCCATTCTCCGTTTGGGTTACAATCTTGAGAACTTTCTTTTGAATATGATTAATATTATTTTCCACTCCTTGAGTAACTTTATTACGAATAGTATTGCCATTATTATTATTACCGTTTGAAGTAGAAGCATTATTGTTATCGTTATTATTATTATTGCCATTAAATATAAACCCATTACTGTCATCATCGTCATCAGCACCGCTACCAATTATCCTATTTGATTCTGTATAAACCATATTTTTCCTTGATAAATTAACCATAACTTCTACGTAATATTGAAATGAGAAGAATTTATTAAAAGATGTAAAAGTAGAAAGGGTGTCCAGTGGAACTTTCAAATAAAGTGTCGAATTTGATTGTAAAGTTTCAGGATCAATATATAATGGAGCAATATTTTGACAAATATCTTTCCTGAAAGTTTCCATGGAAGTATTTTGATTACCAATTCTACAGATTCTTACCAAAGTTAGTATTAGACCAGCAGAATGATGGCATTCTTTATAATGCTGTATGGCGATATGAATTGGGATCAAATCGCCCAAGATATACCCTGATTTTCCAATGTCAACAGAAATTTGCACCGTTTTGTCAATCTTGTTAGGATTAAGATGCGATTGCTGTTCATTTGTTTTCAGACTCAATTCTTTAGAGCTCTTTGATACTTTAGAACTACTTGAACTTTTAGAACTCTTCGAATTAGTAGAATGGTTTGTAAATTTGGTGAATGATGAAGAGGCATCTTCTGGTGTCAACAGTTTATTTGATTGAGAACCATTACGATGTGAAAGCATTGAATAAGATTGTAAAACTACAGTTTTCGTTTTAATATCAGGTAAATTGGTGACATCTAGAGGTACCAAGACTGAGAAGCCTTGTTCACATCTGGATATGGGTTTTTCGTGTTGGTTTATACCCAATGATTCCAGTGAACATTGTAAATAATAATCAATGGAGCCCTTTTCGAATTTTATTGAACTAAATATATGTTTACCATTTGGTATTTTTATTCGGAATGGGAAACGATGTTCTCCTTTCGTTAAGCCATTGATTGGATCAGCATGAGGGATAGCATTATTATTAGTTTCTTGTTGAATACCTTCAGAGCCATATAAGAATGATGATTTTTCAACCAATTTTTCTATTTTTTTATTTGTTGTTGGACCTGTACTTTTCAATTTAACTTTTATTTCAGAAATTAAAGAGAATCTCAAAGCGATATTTGTAAGATCTTTCTTTATGTCTAGTATTACTTCTCCCTTAATATATTCATTTGGTTTCCAAAGTCTATGTGGTTCATCCAGTTTTATATAAAATAATTTGACATTATTACCTGATAGTAAACCGGAATGCGAATGTGTATGATGATAAACAACGTTTGCTCCATTTTTTATTTTGCAGTTAGAAGATTTAGACTTCTTTAAAATGTCGAGTAAAGCCATTGAAGTGTTAACCGAAATGCTTAAATAGGTAAGATTCCAATTGTGATGCCGGGAGCTGGTGTAATCAGGTTTAGGTAAGAGGAGGAGCAACGAAAACTTTTGTTTCTGAGAGCAATATAATGGAATGATATGATCTCTACCTAAAGTAATTGAGATAAGCTGGCTTATCTAATCGTTTCCTTGAATATGGATGTTAAGAAGTGATCCAAAGTTGATGGTATAGTTGTTATGTTCTACTTTTGTTGCTAAGCCCACACGTGCTTTGCTTGGGAAGCTTATGAAACAGATTACCTTATCTCAGATCTGTGAACGCTATCTGTAGGAAGCTCGGGCAATAAAAAACAAAGTCTGTTGTTCTTAGCATGCATTGACGACAAAACTGCCAAGTTCCTTTCTGTTTCCTTTACATAATATTGTTCAAGCACCTATTTTTTTCTTGGCGAAAATATTCCAAATTTCGCCATTTTTGCCATTTTTGCCAAACAGCAATTTCTCTCGCCGTTTAGAAAGAGCTGAGAAAGTTCGGCAAAAAATTTGGGGCCCGCCTGCCACCTCTTTGTGTCGGACTGAGCCTAATGAGGCTTGAGCTGGTCAACTTTTAGTTTCTGCCGATCCTTTTTGGAGCTTTCCAGACAATTATTCAAAACGGCATCGCTCTGGGATTGATTGCTATGCGATTGATTACTCTCGAGCATTATGCTAATAATATTATCCCATTCAAGGTGCCAAAGGGCGTATAGCTCAGGTAACTTTTAGATCACCATTCCAAAGTATATACACTCAACTATATATGATAGCGTGTTATTGTAAACGATATACTAATTAAATGGTTAAAGAGCTAATATACAAGTAATAGAATAGATAGTGTTATATATGTATGAGAGAATGAGTGAAAGTTTGCGTATTTTTTTATATTACAATGCTTTTTTATTCAAATGGTTTAATCAAAGGTCTTTTTGGAACCAGCGAAACTGGCGGTATCTCTACCTCTACCTAGTGGGGCATTGTTGGAACCAGTTGATCTGAAACCACCACGGCTACCACCACGACCACCTCTGTTGAAACCACCGCGACCACCACGTCCACCACGGTCACCACCTCTGTTGAAACCACCACGACCACCACGTCCACCACGGTCACCACCTCTGTTGAAACCACCTTCAGGATTGGCTGGTCTTGGAGTAGAGTAGTCTAATCTGACAGCTCTGTTGTCAATGTATTCACCTTGTAGACCTTCTAAAGCCTTCTTAGCATCTTCAATGTTTGAAAATTGAACGTAACCAAAACCCTTTGGTTGTTCAGTTTCTGGATGAGTTGGAATACGGACAGAAATAATTTCACCATATTTGCTGAAAGTTTCGTAGATGTTATCCTTATCAGCATTGAAAGATAAGTTACCCAAGAATAAAGTATCAGATGGTTCAGATGGAACATCACCGAACTTCTTAGCACGGTCATTACCACCAGCTGGCTTACTAGTAGACATATCAACATTAATTGGTCTACCATCAATTTCCTTACCTTGCATTTCTTGAATGGCCTTTTCAGCATATGATTTATCTTCAAAATCAACGTAACCGTAACCACGAGATCTGTCGGTACCTCTTTCGTAAATGACACGAGCACCAACAACACCACCAATATGTTCGAATTCCTTCTTTAACCATTCATCATCAATAGACCAAGATAATCTACCGACGAAAATTGTAGCAGGTTCACCGCCAGAAGTCTTTTGTTTCTTGGATTCGGATTCTTCTTCTTCAACGTCTTCGGATTTACGCTTCTTATCAGAGGATTCTGAGTCGGATTCAGAAGAGGAGGAGGATTCAGAATCGGATTTAGAAGATTCCTTCTTTTCTTCTTTGTCAGATTCAGATTCAGAGTCAGAGCTGGAGTCAGAACCAGAATCGGAATCAGAAGAAGAAGAAGAAGATTCAGAATCAGATTTAGAGGATTCCTTCTTTTCTTCTTCCTTTTCAGATTCAGAATCAGAAGATGAAGAGGATGAATCAGAAGAGTCCTTCTTTTCTTCCTTCTTTTCTTCTTCCTTTTCGGATTCAGAATCGGAGGATTCAGAGTCAGAGGAATCAGATGAAGATTCAGATGATGAAGAAGATGAATCAGAGGAGGAAGATTCGGAAGATGAAGTAGCAGCGGCTTTTTCTTCTTTCTTTTGCTTTTGGACTTTCTTTGAGTCTTTCTTAGTAGTTGATTTACCCATCTTTATGTATTGTTGAAATGTGATTTCTTTGGTTTGGTTGCTTATTCCCTCAAAATATGAATAAAACAATTAAAAAAATTAATTAAGGAAAGATATATTCACTACATAGATTGAAGCTAAAATAAAAAAGGATACCTGTGAGTTAAATAGGAAAGTTTTAGTGAAAATTTTATTCCTGGTTCTCCCTCTTGCGATGAGCTTGCTGAATTGCCGTAGAAGAGAAATTTTGGAAAATTTTTCAGTTTTCGTTCTTTTTTTTTTTTTTTGTCCTTTTTGGAAATTTGACAATACACCGGGTAATAATAATTATACCGATGATTTAGTGTGACGTTTTCAAAGGGAGAATGACGACGCAGTTCTTAAACAGGTTCTGACGGTAACCTTTTCTCTGCTTTAAGATATTCAAAAGATTAAACATTTCCCTGACTTTTTCTCTTAACTACTTTTAGAAGATATAAAAGCGACATGTCTTGATTACAATTCAGTCCTTCAACTACTTTCAGTAACAGATTTTTTCTCCAAGTCTGACAATATGTAACTTGCAAGCAATTTACTCTAAAGTTTATATAGAAAGCATGGGATAAATTACTTATTGCACGTATTCAAAATGATAAATTGGACAGTTCCTGTTTTAACTTCCCAAAAAAAATCTCTAAAGAGATGTTTACTAAAAATTTCTAGATTCAGTTCCAACAAACATGTAGTAGAAATGGCCGGTACTAACGTCAGATATGACAACAACGATGAATCCAATCTTAATCTTTATTAAACAGATATTAATCGTTATTAGTTTAGCAGTTGGTAATAGAACAAGCACCTACTTATAGAACTGATGCATAACTCTATAGCCCAAAATTCACCTCTCAGAGTTCTGAGGAACCTATATCGAGGCTACCTCAGCTGCAGCTGTAGTACTATAAATATTAAATATTATTCAATTCAAGCCTTACTTACTATAACTGAACTAATTACATGGTTATTGTGAATAGATACTTCTCCTCTTATAAGTTAGCTAACATTATTTTGATTCAGAGTGATATCATCGGTTTATGTCAGCACAGGGATTGCTGGAAAAACCTCTTGAAGTGACCCCTTGTCACCATTCCCACTAGTAAGAGTTGTTACCTCTCTCGCTCTCCCTCCCAATAGCTCGGGTGTCTCAATCTCATTAATAGGAAATATAATCTACGAAGAATACGACAACTAAAATTTACAAAAACCGCTAAATAAGCGACGTGACTTGCTGAGGCCAATTTGGCCACTTAGTGGAATCTTTAATACGAAGAAAATGTAAAATATGCGCTGGGTCATAGATCAAAATTTTAACTTCCTAAAGGCAGAGGGTAGAATAAATGACTTTGTATGATACGGTTGTTTCTATTTAAGTAAGATATGGAATAATTTATAATGATGATTAATAACAAAGGTGGAATAATAAGATAAAATACTTTCAATTCATACTCAGACTTTTTGCGCCTTTTATAACCTTAGATATTTTTTTGAATGTTACGTTTCCCTTTCTTTTTCTTCACTTCGACAAATTACTGTCGGGTGTATGATGCTTTTTCTTGCATAATGTGGTGGTTTAGTCGGTAAAAATTAGTAGTAAACTAAAGCCTACTTTGTGACAGTTTCACGTGACTCTATATATCTCCTTTTTAGAGCTAGTTAAGGGCGAAAATATGAATTAATATGGTTTCGTGGTCTAGTCGGTTATGGCATCTGCTTAACACGCAGAACGTCCCCAGTTCGATCCTGGGCGAAATCAAATTAATTTTTTTTAGATTTCCCTTCCTGAAATCTCAGGTTTTTTTTTGGCGGAAGTTACAATTCCAAGATGTACAAATAAGGTGGCAAAATGAAAGTACATATTTTTGATTCGGCTATTCACAGTCCTTAAATGCCAACAAAGACTAATACATATACCAGGACCTGAGATAATATATATTAGACATTCTCCAAGTTAACACATTTTTATATTATTTTTGTAATAAAGGAGAAAAAAAGCTCTAAAACCGCACAATTAAGTTATGTCAACTGCATCAGTTTCTAATCCAACTTTACGTACATACGAAAGTGGGATTAAACCATACTTCGACCAACAAATCCAAGAGACTGAATTAAAGATTCGTTCCAAAACTGAAAATCTACGTAGATTGGAAGCTCAGCGAAATGCCTTAAATGATAAAGTCCGTTTTATTAAGGATGAATTACGTCTTTTACAAGAACCAGGTTCATACGTTGGAGAAGTTATTAAAGTGGTATCAGATAAGAAAGTCTTAGTGAAAGTTCAACCAGAAGGTAAATATATTGTTGATGTAGCTAAGGATATTGACATTAAAAATTTGAAGCCATCTCAAAGAGTTTGTTTGAAAAGTGATTCTTATATGTTACATAAGGTGTTGGAGAATAAATCCGATCCATTGGTTTCTCTGATGATGGTGGAAAAAGTTCCAGATTCCACTTATGATATGGTTGGTGGGTTAACGAAACAAATCAAGGAAATTAAAGAAGTCATTGAGTTACCAGTGAAACATCCTGAGTTATTTGAAAGTTTAGGTATTGCTCAACCAAAGGGTGTTATTTTATATGGTCCACCAGGTACAGGTAAGACATTATTAGCAAGAGCAGTGGCGCATCATACAGATTGTAAATTTATTAGAGTCAGTGGTGCAGAATTAGTTCAAAAATATATTGGGGAAGGTTCTCGTATGGTGAGAGAATTATTCGTTATGGCTAGACAACATGCTCCATCTATTATCTTTATGGATGAAATTGATTCCATTGGTTCTAGTCGTGTAGAAGGTGGTTCCGGTGGTGGTGATTCTGAAGTTCAAAGAACTATGTTAGAATTATTAAATCAATTAGATGGGTTTGAGACGTCTAAGGATATTAAGATTATTATGGCTACGAATAGATTAGATATTTTAGATCCAGCGCTTCTTAGACCTGGTAGAATAGATAGAAAGATTGAATTTCCACCACCTACTGTTGCAGCAAGAGCTGAGATTTTAAGGATTCATTCTAGGAAGATGAATTTGACAAGAGGTATTAATCTAAGAAAAGTGGCGGAAAAGATGAATGGTTGTTCAGGTGCAGATGTTAAAGGTGTTTGTACAGAAGCAGGTATGTATGCATTAAGAGAAAGAAGGATACATGTTACCCAAGAAGATTTCGAACTAGCAGTGGGTAAAGTAATGAACAAGAACCAAGAGACTGCAATCTCTGTAGCCAAGTTATTCAAGTAGAGCTCTCAGACCTCCCATTTCAATTTTTATTGTACCCGTTTGATATTTTTTCAAGTAACTTTACTAAATAAAAACAATAACAAAAAAAAAGACACAGTATATAAGCATATGATACGAACACATATAATAATACATATATAGTCTTAACACAGACTACCGCACGCATACATAGGCAAGTCACTAGAAGGATCGTTGCAACTGAAGCCATGCGCCAGTTAGTTTGGTTCTTCAACAACAATTAATTATTCTTATTGTGTCCGCGGTAGTTTTGTTCAGAGGGAGTGAGAGTGAAAGACCGGGTTACCGACTGTGCTTCCTGATTCCTGCCACTTGTTTCAGTTCAAACAACGTTGAGAAGGGGAAAGGCGGGAAACAGGAAAGGAAATCAATTTCGTGTTTAAGGTACGTAGGTAAGTTGTAGGCGTGAGGTGAAATAGTAGTGGTGCATCTAAACTTGGTTCTACTCTTTACACCATTTCATCATTCTTCGAACACCACCACAACTTCAATTGTGACTAGACACTCAACTACGTGTCATATAACGATAATAATAACAGGAGTATCTATTTATCTGATCAAAATTTGCTTTGTAAACAACTCCGTTCCACCCTCAAAGATAGGATAGACACAAGATTGATTTAGCCTTCCTATTTTGTTTTGAAACAGCTAACAAGAAAACCTGGAACCTAAGGGTACTATATTCATAAGCTTAGATCGTTATTAGATATTTTTAATTACTGATACCCAAGATCAGTTTTTTTTCAAAAACGATATACAATACAATATTTGACCGTGCAAAACCATGACTGACCAAGACGGTAAACAAAATGAACCGCAGCAAGAACAGCAACCTTTAACGTCCCAGCCTTTATCACAGGGAACAGTAACTTCCCAAACTACGTCTAATACTACGAACAGTTACCCAACGAAGAGCGTTAACTCATATCAGAAATATAACCAAGTAAACGGTCCAGGAAATGAGCAGCAACCTACCTATTCATATGGAACCAATAACAATAACTATAATGGTAAACCACATCGTAGTAACAGTAATACTAGTAGTAATATGAATGGAAATTACTATAAGCAGTACCAACCGGTAAATGGGAATGGTTATACTAGTAAAGCAAATAGATATAATAACCCTAAGAATCCTGCAACAGCACAGTATTATAACAACAAATATAACAATATTCCATATAATGCTACTCAAGAACAATTAAATGCACTGCAATGGAAAAGCTATTATGGCTCACAAATGATGTACATGCCACAACAAATGATGTCCATGGCTAACGCGCAACAAATGCCTATGTCACCACCTTCCATCTCAGCAACTCTAGCTACTCCTACACCAGTTCCATCGACACCGTTCCAACCAAAAAGAAAAATCGAAATTACTACTAAATCTGGAGAACGTTTAGATTTGAAAGAAATTCATCAACGTAAGGTGAATTCGAACGGTTCAAGTATAGAACCATCAGATTTATCAAAGGAATCAACTCCTACATCTATTACACAAAACGAACCCGTTGAAAATCCATTTTTAACATCCAAAAAGGCTGACACTAATGAAAACAATACTACGACCACAACAAATAATGATACATCTCCCATACCAGCCTCTTCTGTAGATGCGTCGAATGAAAATGATTCTAAATCTAATATTGAAGAAGAAGAAAAGCCATCCGCTGAAGAAACAAGAAAACTGTTTTTAGAACAAGTTCGACTACGTAAAGAATCCTTAGAAAGAAAGAAGAAGGGATTGGATTCTCCTGCTTTTACTCCTGCTCCTGCCCTTACTACCCCTGTATCTACAGCTACTATTGAAACCCATCCGGAAAGTGAAATTCCTAAAGAGATTGAAACTGACGTAAAAGAAGATATAAAAGAAGGTATAAAAGAAGATGTAAGGGAGGAGGAGGATGCCTTGGAAACTCCTGATCCATCTATGCCTTCCATGACTTTTACTGAATTATTAGAGAAATTGAAAAAGGTAGATCCAATCAAAGATATTTATGCCTTCAACTATTCAAAAGATGTAACATCCCCAGATATCAAATATAAAAGTACGCACGTCAAGTATACTTATGGTCCCGAATTCTTATTACAATTCAAAGACAAGATTAACGTAACTCCCGATGATGAATGGAAAGCATCAACTCAGTCCAAGATCGTCATCCCACCTCCAAGAGGTTACAGAGGAGGTAATGAAAATACTGTTAGATTTGGAGGAAATAATAACATGACATCGAGTGCTACTGGTGGCCGTAACGATATGAGAAATCCATCAATGAGAAACATGGATAGCAACGCAAGAATAAATTCAAGAACTTCTTCAAAGAGAAATAAATCAATGAGAAGAGCCATCGCTGGTGGTGATGATAGAAGATCCAATACTGGAAGATCATCATATACTCCAAGAAGAGACCGTGAAAGAACGGATACAGAAAGATATGAGGATCGTCATTATAATAACAGTTATAGAATGGAAGAAAAACCAAAGGAAGAAGTGGCACCTTTCGTACCAAGTGCTAATAGATGGATTCCAAAATCAAGAGTAAAGAAGACTGAAAAGAAATTCGCACCTGATGGTGTCACTGAGTTATTAGAGAAGAGTGAAGTTGAAAGTAAAATGAAGTCGTTGCTGAATAAATTGACTCTGGAAAAATTCGATACTATTTCTAATGATATTTTGGCTATTACTGAACAATCTAAATGGGAGAAGAATGGTGAAACTTTGAATTTGGTCATTGAACAGATCTTCTTGAAAGCATGTGATGAACCTCATTGGTCATCTATGTACGCTCAACTTTGTGGTAAAGTAGTCAAAGAATTGGATCCAGAAATTAAAGATGAAACTAACGAAGGTAAAACAGGTCCTAAATTGGTTCTTCATTATTTAGTTGCAAGGTGTCATACAGAATTTCAAAAAGGTTGGACTGATAAATTACCAACAAATGAAGATGGTTCTCCACTAGAGCCTGAAATGATGTCAGATGAATATTATCAAGCTGCTTCAGCAAAGAGAAGAGGTCTTGGGTTAGTTCGTTTCATTGGGTTCTTATATCGATTAAATTTGTTAACAGGTAAAATGATGTTCGAATGTTTCCGTAGATTAATTAAGGATTTGTCTGATAACCCATCTGAAGAGATTTTAGAATCTGTCGTTGAATTATTAATGACCGTAGGTAAGCAATTTGAACATGACACTTTTAGAGCTGGTAATGCAACTTTAGAAGGCTGTGTCTTGTTAGATAGCTTGTTCCAAATTATTCAAAACCTTATTGATACAGATACCCAAATTTCTAGTAGAATTAAATTCAAATTGCTAGATGTTAAAGAACTGAGAGAAAAGAAGCATTGGAATAGTGATAAACAAGAAAGTGGCCCAAAGACAATACAACAAATTCATCAAGAGGAAGAGAAAGCTCGTCAGTTAAAGATGAATTCCAGAACAAATTCAAGACGTATGAATACGTCTTCTTCTTCAAACTCTCATAGACAGTCATATAGAAAAGATTATCAATCCAGTTCTAAAGATAGATTTGCTTCTGGAAAAACTCCTTCATCAAGATATACTTCTAAACAGCCTATTAAGGAAAAACGACCATCAGCTCCAGCGCCATCTAATATGTTTGACGCATTGATGGACGCTGGAGAAGAGTGATCAGTTAACAATAAAGACAATCCCCTTTGCCCCAAGAATAAACAAAAAAATAATTAAAATACCGTCAGTTTTTTAGGCTGGCAGCTTTGTCGATAGAATCATTGCCCCTCTATAAATTAGTTTTATTTTTGGCTCACGTCCATGTAACTTACGTTTATCACGTATTTATATTATATATAATCTAACGTTTTTATGTCTTCAAATCAATAAAAAAGAAAATACTTTCATAGACGACATATTATATGAAAATAAAACATGATAGGGACTTTGTTTGACTAAAGATTAATGGTAGTATCACTATATTATTATTACAAAAGGTTTTTCTACAAATATACTTTAAGAGGTGGCAACTAATCGGTTAACTCAACAGATTCTATGCTTTCTACCACCTTCTTATCCAGCTGCTCCTGATTTGTATCTTGGGCGCTCTCCGATTTCATCTCGAGCTGCCTCTTTAGTCCTTCTCTCCTCTTTCTTTCTCTTCTTTCTTCTTTAGTCTCCTTGTTCGATTCTTTCGAGTTGACATTGTCTTTTTCGATAAGTTCCTCATTAAACTTCTTATAAAGATCATCCATTTTCCTACGATTTTCAGAGAACTTTATTAGTGTTAGCTTATCAAGAATGTGAATGTAATCTTGTGATACAAAGAGCTTCATATTTTCTGACTCATCGATATAACCAATGGGAATATCCATTTTGATGTTGATCCTTATTGCTACCAAAAAATTTGATCCGATCCCACTCTCTCTAAATCCACATGCCATTGCAGTATTGTAAAGTTTTGCTGCCATCTCGAAATTTCTACATTTGACATGTATAATGAAAGGTTCATACTTGTACAAGATATACCTCGTATTTGCAAGCAAGTCCCTTGCAGATAATGTGTTATTATTCTGAGAGAAGTCCAAGCCTGTAACTGAATCTATCCAATTCAACACGTTATCTTCGTCATGGCTAACATGAAGCCATGCTCCACCTTGTCCCTTACCGCCTACTTTTACATTATTTTTATGATCTTTCAAACCTTCTGCGAAAACACTAATTCTTCCAGAACATGACGAGGTAGTAACCATATCTGGATGGGAGTTTATTAAATGGATGATTGGAAGACATAACTCATCTACGGTACCTTTTGGCGACAAGTCCGGTTGAATTGACGCTAAATCATGGAGAATAGATTTTTTCTTTTGATCAAAGGCATTTTGTACAGACATTATAATTCTAAGGGTTTGATAAAACGTAAATTGGGAGGTTAAATTGCTCCTCTCTCTTACTACTCTCAAGTTAGTTTTAAGGTTTGTAGCTAAAATCAGTGATAACTAGACTAAAAATATTTTTTTCGAAAAGCCTAGGCGCTTAACGTCAAATTATTCAAAAAGCTAGGGAACGTAATAAACATCTTCAACCGTTATTTCTGTCAAAAATCAACGCATATCTATTGATTTTCGACAATCACGTAGCCATCATCATTTTTCTATGTATTTTAAGGACTGTTAAAAAATAACAGAGAGTGTCTGCAGACATAAATTTATAAAAATGTTAATTGATGAGAAAAATTTCTCCCCGACGGGGAATTGAACCCTGATCTGGCACGCGACAAGCGCCCATTCTGACCATTAAACTATCACGGAATGTTTTTCACACCAAAATAAGCTTTTTAGAACATTTCATGCGATATAAACGAGCACGAGATTAGAAAAAATTACCAAAATAATACTGCCGGTTTAGAGATATCCGCTCTCCATTTATTCAAATGGCGAAGCTATGTGTCGATTGTCATTTATATACCAAGACCGTCTATCTTCGTCATAGCCTACATGCATATTCTGCTGGAACGATACTTGTAGTAACTGTTACTGTTAATATCCTACAATAAATGTTTAGAGATCAAGTTTGGTATAATGTCTTCTAATATGACACGAAAAGATTATCAAATATGGTAAAGACGCGAAGAACCACAGACACCGACGTGACGCGACTAACATTGAGTTGCCATGTCTGTCAACGAAATATATTCTCGTGTTTTCTATCCTGCCATCAGAAAGGTATAAATATGCTGGAATGATATTTTTAATAAGTTACTATTAATATCCTATGATGAGAGTACAGATATCAAGTTTGGTACAACGTCTTCTACAGAGACACGAACTAATGATTACCAAAAATGGTAGAGACGCGTAAGACTACAGGCATCGACGCGACACGATAGTTGAATTATCGTGTCTGTCAGCGTTAAGTCACACTTTCGTGTTTCTGTTTCATCATCAAGAAAGGTATAAATAGACCATAACTCGAAGTTTCAATTCCTATTTTTTCTTGATATTATTTTTTATACTTATATATTTTTTTATTATTTATTTTTAAGAAAGACGAACCTTTTTACACACATTATAAGGAAAATTAGCTCTTACTATAATTCATAACAAACATAATCAATTTTTAGGATGGAAAATTACAACTACAAGATCAGAGAAAATATGAGAAAGGATGCTTCCGAGCGCTATTTATATTCTTGTCGATGGTGGAATAGATAATACGAGATCATAATTTTATCGTTGGTATACGA
>NC_016482.1:667045-673102 GCF_000227115.2 Naumovozyma dairenensis CBS 421
CCAATCTCAATATAGGGTGGTATGCTGGAACGATATTCGTAGTAAGTATTACTATTAATATCCTATGGTAAATGTGTAGATATCAAGTTTGGTACAATGTCCTCTAATATGACGCGAAACGATTACCGAACCTGGTAAATGCTGGAATGATATTTTTAATAAGGTACTATTAATATCCTATGGTAAGAATACAGATATCAAGCTTGGTACAACGTCTTCTACAAAGACACGAACTAATGATTACCAAAAATGGTAGAGACGCGTAAGACTACAGGCATCGACGCGACACGATAGTTGAATTATCGTGTCTGCCAGCGTTAAGTCACATTTTCGTGTTTCTGTTTCATCATCAAGAAAGGTATAAATAGACCAATAACTCGAAGTTTTAATTCCTGTTTTTTCTGATATTATTTTTTATACTTCAATATTTTTTTCTTATTTATTTTTAAAAAAGACGAGCCTTTTTACGCACATTATAAGGAAAATTAGCTCTTACTATAATTCATAACAAACATAATCAATTTTTAGGATGGAAAATTACAACTACAAGATCAGAGAAAATATGAGAAAGGATGCTTCCGAGCGAGAATATCAAGGATTGGATGCTTCCGAGCGACTTCATAATAATTTTGACTGATTTCATGACAGTAATTACTCACTTAATAATACAATAAAACATACTTCTGTGTGACACTTGTAATTGAGGCCAATACTTCGTAATCATAATCGGATATCTTACAAAATGTAAAATATGATTTGGATATAGTTTTGAATCTTGATTTTCTGACGAGAAGACTATAAGATTCTTATGAAATGTATGATTTTGTTGCTTCCTCTTATCTAGTATAAAAATGATAACTAATAAAAGATATAAAGTAACGACTAAAATGTTTCTAATTCCAGCTCGACCCTTAGTCCTTTTATATCTTTCAAAATTATTTTATCTAATCGCTTGCCTGTCATAGTTAGCTTAGATAATCAACGAGCTTATTTAATCATATTTCGTTCTGGAACATTTGATAATTTGGGGATCATATTGTATAATAGACGTACTCCTTAATCTTGTGTTACTCCTTATGTTATTCTGTTTCATTGTAATGCACTGTGTTACTAAAATAGGAGTAGGATAAAGATTGGATAGGACAATAATAGAATGGTAATAGAATGTGAATAGGGATAGGATAGAAATACAGGAGATAAAGTAAAGTTAGTAGTATCTTACTTACATTAGCTCCTAATTAGTTTCTCCACATAATTACGGCTTATGATAATGATGATAAAGTAATAACTTGGTAAGTCAAATAAATTCTAGAAGTTCATATAATATCTCGTTGAAGTCATGCATGCATAAAACAAAATTCGTAATCATGAACACCGCTCTCAAAGTCCTTTCGACTAGGTGCTCCGCAGGACACTCTAAATACTTGTAGGTTTGATTAGGAGAGACTAATCCAGAACGCCTGAGTAAACACTCAGCAAAACCATACAACTTAACCGACCCAATACATAACTCTTGTACGCATGGCCGGCCGAAACCGTAGACGTGGCTGCAATCTAAAAACAATCTTAATAATAATAAGATAACACTTGCATGGCATTCGACTTAATTCAACAAACGATATTCAATTATAATTCAATAAACGTTATACAGCTACAAACATGTATGGTGCATAACATAGTTCGGGTCATTACTTCGAACCTGGTGAACTTCATAATAATAATTCTTGACTTGCTTTTCTAAAACGACTCATAACATCATGACAGTAATTACTCAAATAATAATAAATAAACATACTTCTTTGTGAAACTTTGGCATGACGCCAACAGTTCGTAATCCTAATCGGATATCTTACAAAAAACATATAAAATTCGGGAGTTTGGCCGAGTGGTCTAAGGCGCCAGATTTAGGTTACATTTAAACTAAGTATTCTGGTATCTTCGGATGCGAGGGTTCGAACCCCTCAGCTCTCAATTTTTAGATTTTATTTTTTAAAAATGTTATCTAGTCACGTGCCATAGTTAAGACATATTTCAGTTTTTCCCACAATTTTCTCACACCTCTTACGTACGGAACTAAAAGATGTGAAAAATTTCCATGAATGAATCATCCATGATCGATAGAGATAACTGTGGTGGCTTCTTCATGAAATACGGCTCCCCTTCTTTGTTAATCAGACAATTTATCCTGATCGATTATCCAAGTAACCTTCACTGTTTTGACAAATATTCTTGACAGCCCTCGAGACAACATTTTCTGGAGTAGTCAAAGACAATCCTTGGAAAAATAACTAGCCATTGATCTACTCGTATATAAAAAGGACAATAAATCTTGAACTTCTTGGGGAAATTAGCTCTTGTCACGTTTCTTGTCATCAAATTTGCTCCTCCAGTTGAAAGAACATCAAACAACCCGTACAACTCTAATCCATAATTACTTAAGGATGCCTTCCCATTTCGATACTATCCAATTACACGCTGGTCAAGAAAACCCAGACGACAATGCCAACAGACCAAGGGCTGTTCCAATTTATGCCACCACTTCATATGTCTTCAATGACTCGGAACATGGTTCCAATTTGTTTGGTTTAAAAGTACCAGGTTACGTTTACTCTCGTTTCCAAAACCCAACTCAAAATGTCTTGGAAGAAAGAATGGCAGCTTTGGAAGGTGGTGTTGCAGCTGTAGCTGTCGCTTCTGGTCAAGCTGCTCAAACTTTAGCCATTTGTGGGTTAGCTCATTCCGGTGATAACATTATCTCCACCTCTTTCTTATACGGTGGTACTTACAATCAATTCAAAGTCGCCTTCAAGAGATTGGGTATTGAAGCTAGATTTGTCACTGGTGACAATCCAGATGATTTTGAAAAATTGATCGATGACAAAACTAAGGCAGTGTACTTAGAATCTATCGGTAATCCAAAATATAATGTCCCTGATTTCGAAAAAATTGTTGAAATAGCTCACAAACATGGTGTTCCAGTCGTCGTTGATAACACTTTCGGTGCAGGTGGTTTCTTCTGTCAACCAATTAAGTACGGTGCTGATATTGTCACACATTCAGCTACTAAATGGATTGGTGGTCACGGTACTACTATCGCTGGTATGATCGTTGATTCCGGTAAGTTCCCATGGGCTGATTATCCAGAAAAGTTCCCACAATTTTCTAAACCTGCTGAAGGTTACCACGGTACCATTTTCAATGAAGCTTACGGTAACTTGGCTTACATTGTTCACGTTAGAGTTGAGTTATTAAGAGATTTAGGTCCAGCTATTAGTCCATTCGCTGCCTTCTTGTTAATACAAGGTATTGAAACTTTATCTCTTAGAGGTGAAAGACATGGTCAAAATGCTTTGAAATTAGCTCAATGGTTAGAACAATCTCCATACGTCTCATGGGTTTCCTATCCTGGTTTACCATCTCATCCTTACCATGAAAACGCTAAGAAATACTTGTCTAATGGTTTTGGGGGTGTCTTATCCTTCGGTGTTAAAGATATTCCAGGTCAAACTAAAGAAGAATTGGCTGCGAAACCATTCAGTGCCTCTGGTGCTCAAGTTGTTGACAGCTTGAAATTAGCTTCTAACTTGGCTAACGTTGGTGATTCCAAGACTTTGGTTATTGCTCCATATTTCACTACCCATGAACAATTGGACGATGATGAAAAATTATTATCCGGTGTTACCAAGGATTTAATTCGTGTTTCTGTCGGTACTGAATTTATTGATGATATTATTGCTGATTTCCAACAATCTTTCGAAAAGGTTTTTGCTGGTAAGAAGCTATAAATTGGCAAGAACGGACCAAAAAAAATTAGCATGGCCTACTATAATGAAAAAATATCCTTATAAATAATGTATAGATCGATTCCTTTCTATAGTGTATTTTATTATATATTATGATCATATGAATGACATTTTAAAGACGAAAAATAATAATAGTAAAATTATTCTGTGCAGGATTTTTTATTACTAGAGCTAATTACTCTCAACAGTAGTTGCTAGTTTCTGAACTGGACTTCCAAAACATATAAATCGAGAAAACCGCGTTACTTGGTAATTATTGAAACTTGAATGCTTTCTCATCTTAATTCTAATCTTTTGAATATCATTTAGAGTTTGTATGTAAGTCTGTTCAAACTTACCATATATCTCTTATTTGTTTTACAGTTTCAATTGACAGCTTTAGATCTGAAATTAGGAACTGACCTTAACTCATCATCGATCAAACAATCATCTAATTCTTTATTTTGTGTTGCGTCACCAATGTCATTTATATTGATTAATTTTTGACATTGGGGACATGTAAAATATTGAAGTTACCACCTACATTCATGAAATTGAAAACATTCCTTTTGAATATAGTTGTTGTATGCTTTACAACAATCAACAGTATTTATAAATGATGGTATATTTGAAATTGTTTGCCTTTTAAACCATTCATTTCTTCCCCTTCATGTTGATCTATTGAAGCATTGGCAGAATGGTTTATCTTGATTCAAATCTGATCCTGAGACTTCTGTCATATATTTGATGATAATTACCAAAAAACCTGTTGTATTGAAGGTGTATTGTTTCATCCTTAAGTTACCGACACTATAACCCGTACAAAGGGATATTGTTGGACGTCAAATATCGTTATATGAAAATAACACGTTATATAATTCATGTGCTTTACATAACACTTTATGTAACTTCTATGTAAAGAAACCAAGGGTCTTTTACGTTTATTTTGTATTATTAAGTTATAACTACTTACTATTGATACGTTGTGAATTGTAATATCGCTCGGAAGCAGCGTTTCCTGCTAATCGTGTTTCATTATAAGCGTAAGATTCCAGTGTAGATTAAGATTTGTGCTAAATATGAATTATAATAAGGGTAATTTAATATCCTCCTTTTATTTTATGTAAAGGAGCTCGGTTTTATTAAAAATAAATAGTAAATAAAATGTATATATAAAATAATAATATATAGATAAAAACAGGAGAAAGAGAAATCGATACTTCGAGTCAGGGGTCTATTTATATTCTTGTCAATAGCGGAATAGTTAATACGAGATCACAGTTTTATCATTGGCATAAGAACTGATTGACTAATTTGGTATTCATCAATCGCGTCGCCTCGTGCCGGAACTCACTCGCGTTCCTTCCATATTTGGTAAGTAGTTCGTGTCTGATATAGAAGACGTTGTACCAAATTGGATGTCTAGACCTTTACCATAGAATATTAATAGTACCTTTATCTTGAATATTGTTATCCACTCAAAGTGTCGGAATTATAATGTATCTGGCACATAGTGTACAGACACGTGGTTTCGTACAACACGATATATGTTTTCTATATAAGAAAATTTTTATTCCATATGTAAAGTGTATAATATATATTACTCTCCTGTCCTAGGACGGGGAGGAGCAATTCTGCAACGAATCTACCTATAAGGTCAGGTCCTGCAGTCTAATCTGCATCCAATATATGGTTTAATATGTTATATTCCCTAAAAAGCAATATGCTTCGAATACAAAGAATACAAGGGGCTCAGATCGGTGCGGTTTCCATAATTTCACAAAGCCAAAAAAACTGTTGTATTGAGGGCTCGGATCAGTGCGGTTTCAGTGGCGAGATACTAAAGTTAAATACTTAATATAAAGACTTGCAGTGGAAGCGACTTCTTAAGTATGCGAGTATCTGCTTAATTCAATTATCGTTATTCTTCTTGTCCTATTTAGTATATAATTATAAACATATATAATTATTAAGGACATAGTATTGGGATCTTATTAAGATCATCTTACTCGATATTTATACGTTTCTAAACGTGTTTATTATCGAGGATTCTAGTATACAATTCTGTCGATCAGTTTGGCTTATTCAACTTCATTAGTTATTTCCTCAATGGGTAATTTCATGTATTGTGATTGGGTGTGCATCATGTTTCAAGTTAGTTCATGTTTCAAGTTAGTTCAAGTTAGTTCATGTTTCAAGTTAGTTATTCTATATCGGATGCGGCACTCGTATACCGAGATGCAATGGTAGGGGAAATCCGGTTATTGATATCGGA
>NC_016482.1:673122-739754 GCF_000227115.2 Naumovozyma dairenensis CBS 421
AAAATGGTAGAGACGCGTAAGACTACAGGCATCGACGCGACACGATAGTTGAATTATCGTGTCTGCCAGCGTTAAGTCACATTTTCGTGTTTCTGTTTCATCATCAAGAAAGGTATAAATAGACCAATAACTCGAAGTTTCAATTCCTATTTTTTCTGATATTATTTTTTATACTTATATATTTTTTTATTATTTATTTTTAAGAAAGACGAACCTTTTTACACACATTATAAGGAAAATTAGCTCTTACTATAATTCATAACAAACATAATCAATTTTTAGGATGGGAAATTACAACTACAAGATCAGAGAAAATATGAGAAAGGATGCTTCCGAGCGTTCATGTATTGTGATTGGGTGTGCATCATGTTTCAAGTTAGTTCATTGTTTCAAGTTAGTTCAAGTTAGTTCATGTTTCAAGTTAGTTATTCTATATCGGATGCGGCACTCGTATACCGAGATGCAATGGTAGGGGAAATCCGGTTATTGATATCGGATAGCGGGTTAATCGAGTTTGACCTAAAGTAGTGATTTCACAATACCAAAAAAACAGTAAATTCAGATCTCTTGGCCCAGTTGGTTAAGGCACGGTGCTAATAACGCCGGGATCAGCGGTTCGATCCCGCTAGAGATCATTTTTTTCAGTTTACTTTTTTGTGATTTATTTTTATAACTGAAATAAGAAACGACACACAATAGGGGATGCTTGGGTTTTGCCATGAATGGACGACAGAGGCATTGTATTACATAAATGGATAGAGCATGAGAGATAAAATAAAATATTTTGCACAGAGAAACATTAGAAGAAAGAGATGAAAAGTTTTCCTACAGATTATTAGTGTTGGGGACGTGACGGAAGGGGAGTCGAGAGCAATGGAAATGAATAATTCATGAATATATAGCAAGAGGAACTTTAGATATACCGTCTTCTTTTAAATATGTTTAAATAAGAAAAAAATCAAGTAATATATATACTCTCAACTTAGTACAATTTGTATCACGGTATAATTCCTATTATATTACATTTTTTCTTATCGATATAAAATACTGTACCATTTGTTTGTGCTAGGGGAGAAACCCAACCCGTGGTGGTCTATCTAATATTTAGGACTATACTTAATATTTAGCACGCTTTTCAACTTGCGCTTAAAATGGTGGATTATTCCTGACTTCACTTGTTATTGAGCAGATAAAAACATTAAGACCTCGAAGCACCTATGTTCCTACTACACAAGTATCACTGATGTAGCTTGCCATGACTCTCATGTACAAAAGAATACTTCATTAGTAACGATGTCTCGAAAGCTTTCGATTTTGAATCATTTGCTTATTACAAGAGCGTATGATAATTAATTATTGGATTTAATGTGAAGAAAAAGGATACCACTGTTTATCTTAAAAGGATTGTGACACCTAAGCGCGCCAGATAAGAAAATATATAATCACGACGGAATTTTCCTATTTCTTGGTGGATATCTCTCGCTCCATTCGATACTGTTTAATTGATAATTATAACAGTATATTAAAAACATTATTAATGCTCATCAATACAGCAAGTATAGAGCAACTTTCTAGGAATGAAGGGGAGATGAGTACATATATTTCACGTGTGTATGTACATTCATCTACAGAGAGTAATCAGTCTCCTTGTTCTGGCATTACTGTTAGTCATAATGTTAATTGATAACGATGGTTATTCGTGTGTTAATGATGTGGGATGATACTTAATCATGAATATTTTTGAAGTTATGCAGACTTTATCGGTCAAGCATCATTGTGAGGTTTTGATAAATACATAAAAATAAAACTGAGAAGAACATAACACTGAGAGGAAAATGATTCGATATTAATTATTTTTCCCAACTTATATAGAAAAAAGAGAGAATAGAAAGAACAGTTCCAGAAGGTCTATAATTATTGGTATTAGATGGTTTTATGTTGTTCTTTTTGACGAGAATGTGTACTCAATCACGTCCAATAATACATCTGTTTGTTAAACATATAATCTTCTCTAAGAGGTCTACTAAATAAGTTTAGGAACCTTTTCTTTCAATTAAAAGTATATATTCAAATGGCTTCTGTTCAGTTGGTTTTTTGATTGTTCTTCGTTCAACCTATCCTTCCTTATTTTAATGGGAAATTTTTCCCTCTTTTTATTTATTTTTCTTCAACAGATAAATGATGCTTTTAGTCTAGAAGTTGGCTTACTTAATAAAAAATCAATATGACAAATAAACAAAAGCTGACAACAAATGTAAACGCAGAAATGCCACAATAAAACTTACTGAAAACTAATTACCCTTCGTATAGGTCTAAACTGCGACCTCAAATAAATACTTGTTACCATGACGGAGAGGGATACAAAATGTAAGGTTGATTTAGTTGCTCCAAACCTTATTTAGGTTAACAGACTTAAGGATGGGGTAGTATAAGCTGAATACTACTTATATCCTGATCAAGTATAACGAGGATCCTAATAAAGTGTATTACCGGCATATGCGACACGCCGAGCTTGACGATCCTTTCAAGAACTTCTAATGAGAACTTTGCAACTGAAGCTACTTCAGAGAACGTTACCAATCTTAGAACCCTTTAGGTATTCACCATATCATCTTGTTCTCTTAGCTGCTTATTATATAACCGACCATATAATACTAGACTATATATATTATACCTGAGCGTATTGATAAATAACCCTGAACTATCAATTAGAAGTAAATCTGACAAAAATGGTTTAAAGAACTTCTTGTAACGGATAGATTAAATAAATGAATAAATAGTTAATATATATATACGTCCAGATCTTAATAAATAAGTACATTAAACAATATGAATGAAAAAGAAATCTCATTTCTTTTCGTAAGATGACATCAATGGTTTTTTATGTTTGATAATATAATATAATAAATAATAAATCAGAATAGTCGTTATTCAAACTCTTGATAAAAAGGTAAGAGGATTTTTTTACAATGAACCTGTTCTATCTTTCTTGATCTTATTTAAGGCAGACCCACTCTTAAACCATTCAATTTGTTCACTGTTAAATGTGTGAGTTAAAGGAGCTTCCCATACTTGACCATCCTTTGGATGAACCTTCATAGTAACGTCAACACCTGGAGCCAACTTATCTAGCCCAACAATATCAATTCTATCATCTGGGTTAATCTTATCGTAATCAGCTGGGTTCTTAAAGTTCAATGGTAATAGACCTTGTTTCTTCAAGTTAGTTTCATGAATACGAGCAAATGACCTAGTAATGATGGCGAAACCACCTAGGAATCTTGGTTCTAAAGCGGCATGCTCACGAGAGGAACCTTCACCGAAATTTTCATCACCAATGACAACCCATTTAATACCTTGATCTCTATAGTCTCTAGCAGTATCTGGAACACCCTTATATTCACCAGTGTAAACATTTCTAATACTGTTGGCTTTCTTGTTTTCAGCATTGATTGCACCAATCATATAATTGTTAGAGATATTTTCTAAATGACCTCTATATTTCAACCAAGGACCAGCCATAGAAATATGATCAGTAGTGGTCTTACCTAAAGCTTTGATTAAAATTGGCATATCTAAGGCATCTTTACCATTCCAAGGTTCAAATGCTTTCAAAACTTGTAAACGTTCAGAAGTTGGAGCAATACTGACGGCAACAGCTGCACGATCTGCTGGTGGAGCAGTATAAGTATCTTCACCTGGATCGTAACCATCTTCTGGTAACCCATTACCGAAAGGTGGTTTCAATAAAAATTCATTACCATCCTTATCTTTCAATTTATCAGTGATAGGGTTAAATCTTAAATCACCAGCAATGGCAAAAGCTGTAACTAATTCTGGAGAGGCAACGAATGCATGTGTTTGAGGGTTACCATCGTTTCTTGAAGTGAAATTTCTATTATAAGATGAGACGATTGTATTCTTCTCACCTTTCTTAATATCTTGACGATCCCATTGACCAATACATGGACCACAGGCATTTGCTAAGACGATACCACCAAATTCTTTGAAAGTTTGCAATTGACCATCACGTTCAATAGTAGCTCTAATTTGTTCCGAACCTGGAGTAACAGTGAAAATAGTCTTTGCTTTTAAACCATGAGAGGCAGCATCTTTAATAATCGATGCAGAACGAGACATATCTTCGTATGATGAGTTCGTACAAGAACCAATTAAACCAACTCTAATATCTAATGGCCACCCAGAGGCAACTGCTACATCTTTCATTTTGGAAATTGGGGTAGCTAAATCTGGAGTAAATGGACCGTTAACGTATGGTTCTAAAGTAGTCAAATCAAGTTCTACGATTTCGTCATATTCACAACCTTTATCAGCAGATAAGAAGTCCTTTTGATATAGTTGAGCAAAATCAGCAATTTCACCACGACGAGTTGCCTTCAAATAATCAACCATTGATTTATTAAATGGGAAGACGGAGGTAGTTGCACCAATTTCGGCACCCATATTACAAATAGTACCCATACCAGTAGCTGAGAAAGTGTCAACACCAGGACCGAAATATTCTACAATCTTACCAGTACCACCTTTAACAGTAGTGATACCGGCTAATTTCAAAATGATATCCTTTGGAGAGGTCCAACCGTTCATCTTACCAGTTAATTTTACACCTAAAATCTTTGGAGCTTTCAATTCCCATGGTAGATCTGCCATAACATCGACTGCATCAGCACCACCTACACCGATGGCTAATTGACCCAACCCACCTGCATTTGGAGTATGAGAATCAGTACCAATAATTAAAGCACCTGGGAAGGCGTAATTTTCCAAAACGATTTGATGAATAATACCTGAACCTGGACCCCAGAAACCCATATTATATTTAGCAGTAGCAGTAGTTAAGAAATCATAGACTTCTTTATTTATGTCAATTGCTCTTTTCAAATCCTTTTCACCACCTATTTGAGCTTGAATTAAATGGTCACAATGGACAGTGACTGGTTTGGCAACTTCTGGTAAACCAGCAGACATGAATTGTAAGATTGCCATTTGAGCGGTAGCATCTTGACAAGCGACACGATCAGGTCTCAATTTCAAATAAGAGACACCTCTTTCAATATCTTGCTCCTGTGGATTGTCAAGATGAGAATAAAGGATCTTCTCAGCGTATGTTAATGGTCTGTTGTTCAACCTTTCTTTGACGATTTTCAAATTTTCGACATTCTGTTTGTAATTGATGAATGAATGATCCTCTAATAGATTTTGATGTACTTTAGAATCTCTTGTTAAATTAGTAGCGGTAGCTAGACCTCTCTTTAGGACTGGATTCCTCAAAATGGAGGAACGTGCAGACAACATGATAGATCTCCTTTAGTGGCAACAATGTGATGTGATTGTGTAATAATAAATAAATAAATAGATAGATGTTCTTTTTTGTATCGACTGATTGTTGATACTAGTATGCTGTAGTGAACTGTTTAATTGGAATTATTAAACAATGAAAACACAATAAATAATGGTAATAAATAATAAGTAAAAACTAATATACCCTTAAAATATCTGGGAAAGTAATAAAAACAGGAAATGCAGACAAAAGGGAATTGAAATGAATTGTTTAAATCGATGAGATGCTCAAAGAATACTCAAATCGTTTATTATATATGAGGAGAAAACAGGATTATAAATATAATAATAAAAGTAGATTTCTTGAAACTAAAGTAACAAAGAGAGATTTGGTGCTGTTGCGTTCTAATTTATTCTTACGCTTACCGGATTGATTGCCACTAACAGAGGAAGATGGGCCCACTCTCCCTTGTTTTTCTGTTGATATGGGAAAATTTGTTCAGACGTCATTGGCCGGGCAAAAAACTTTGGAGTGGTCGATTTCGATTTGATGAAATGCGAGAGAGCGGTCGGTTGGTCAGGTAGTCATCAGTTCGGTGATTTTGTTCCTTGTGCGGGATCTCGGGTTTCGTAATGGAGCCGGATCTCATTGGCCTGAGGTTCGGAGGCACGGGTGTTGATGTTGTCCGGTTTCTCGGCTAATAAGTGAAAACTCTCGGCGGCTATCTTGTTCATCTTACTTGTTTGGATCATCTTTATTTACTTTTTAAAGAGGTACGCTCGTTACAACCATCCTCGTCCTGTACGTCTAAAAATATATATAATACAAAAAACCCCATTTATTATTTAGTATGATCAATATGGAATACCGTTGGTCAACCTCTGGAATTCGTCGTAACCCTTCGTGAACAAACTTTCGTAACTTTTCTTGATAAGACCTCTCATAAACAATGCTGCTTCATGTTGATCTCTCTCAGGTTGAAATCTATTTCTCAAATTCTTGATCGTCTTCTCACCTTTGAAACATGGTAACCCACTCTCTAACATGGGTTTGACACATTCAAGGATTGAATCCATGTGGGGCCTAGCTGATAAATATGCCTTGATACATAGTTCTTCAAAATCTTGATATGCCGCAGCTTGAGATGAACCTCCCATAACTTTAACCATCTCTTTGGTCAATTTAAATGGAACTGCTTCAAATTTAACACCCCCTGGAACAATATCAAAGATGAAACCAAAATCAGTATGTAAACAATGTCCCTTATCATCATACATAATATTACCATTGTGTCTATCTTTAAATTGTAACAAATAAGAAATAACACTATAACCTGCCAAAGATTTGACAAAATTATTACGTGCATTTTGAAATTCAATGGTACTTTCACTACCAAACTTAGTGATAAAATATTCGTAAAGTCCATTGACTGCCTCACGTCCTAACATATCACGAGATATAGAGTTTGGTAAAACATCAATAACACCGCATCCAGGAGCAGTTGCTGTCACTCTGTAGGGGAAAACATACACATCCAACCCAATACTAGACCAAATTGTCTTAAACATAGATATTAATTGTAAAGCCAACACATCTTGTCTACAATCATCACCCACTTTGAAAATTGCACCTTGCCATTTTTCAACATTCTCGGTAATACCTGTATCTTCATTCTCAATATCTTTACGGATCTTGAAAGTAGCCATGAAAGGGGCCTTTGCATGCGATTGTAATGGC
Organism: Naumovozyma dairenensis CBS 421; assembly: GCF_000227115.2. Lineage (NCBI taxonomy): Eukaryota > Fungi > Ascomycota > Saccharomycetes > Saccharomycetales > Saccharomycetaceae > Naumovozyma > Naumovozyma dairenensis. The sequence continues at coordinate 680,162 of NC_016482.1, forward strand.
TTACCACTCTTACGATCAATATCAATGACCACACCATCAGGATTAGATGGCAAATAAACGCCAGGTTTAACTACTATCTTATTCATCTCTTCATCAATCTTGTGCTTCTTCTCAGCTTTACTTTTCTTAATGTATGGTTTCAATTTACCTGATATACTAGTCACTTCGTTGAAATAACCAAATTCTTTCTTATAAAAATCAAGCGTATCGGCATCAAATGATGAAACCATTCTTTCACGAACACGATCTAAGGTAGGCTTAATATCATCAGGCACTGTTCCTTCATCATCTTTATAACAATTTGCAAACAAATTCCAAATGATTTGATGAGAAAATAATATATTAATCTTAGCAGTATCAAAAATCAATCTCTCCACATATCCAGTCTTATCATATCTTAAACATTGAACAATTTGTGGGACGTAGAAAAATGTAACATTAACATCATGTGATTCTAATGAAAACACACTGTATTGTAATAAAAATGAATCACTATTCCATTGGGGTAAAAACAAATTGATAGATTTTAATGGGCTCACTGGTTTCCAATATAGAACAATATGCATCTTATCCTTAAGTTTACTATCCATCGCAGCGGTGGGCAATATTCTCTTACGATAATTATTAATAATAAATGGGTCTATCGCAATAGGACAATTGACACATCTTAATGGGTCTTGATTTATTAAAGTTACTAACCCAGATTCAATATCATTACCTGGATATCTTTGAGAAAGAGATACAGCTAATCGAGGATCAATGGTAAATGCCGTCTTCACACTTTCTAACGTAACTGTGTAAGAGCTTGTCTTATCTATCTTATCTAAAGGAGTCAACCAAGTTTGAACTTGCTCAATTTCGCTTTCTAAAAATACCATCAATAAAGTAAATTCTTTATTACAATATTTTTTCATTATCACCGTTACTGAATTTAATTTATCATAAAGATTTTTCATTGTTGATAGGTCTGCCTTAATTTTTAATTCATTGGAACCAAATGGCCAATTCCTCTTTTCATAGAACCACGTTAACCCACCATATACAATTTCACGACATAAATCTTTAATAAGTTTTGTGCCTTGTCTATCATTGACAATTAGTACTAAAATGGCAAAAATTAATAATTCATTACGTATCATACGTGAAAAGGGATGTAATGATGCTTTTTTCAAATTCGAAACACCAAGTAATGCGCATTTTGTAAAGACCGCCAATAAGTGTTTGCTTTGATACAATGTACCTTCAAAATGAGAAAGGAAAAATTTAATGACATGTCTATGCGGTTGCATAGATTGTGAAACAAAATTGGCCTCTCTATTAATCGCCTTCTTATTGTATGGTTTATAAGTCATTATTTGATACTCTTCTTCAATTAAATCATATTTCCTTGAATATACTCCAACGTTATTCTTAATTGACTCTAACCAACAGTATGTTACATCAACTAATAAAAGATGAGCCAAATCACGTCTCTCCTTGATAATACTTAACCATACATTCGTTGCTGATTTCAGTGATTCTGATGTAAAGACTTCAAAAGGGATATGAACGATATCATATAGCAGCGAACCTGATCTATAATTACCTAAAATCAATAACGCAGCTGACATATCAAGGAAATTCGTCACATCTTTACTAACAACTTTAATACCAGTATCTAACTTTCCCCTAATTGTATTCGATAAAAGTCCTAGTTCATCAACAATATCTTGTTGAGATGAAACCATTGCTGTATCAACAAGATATTTAGATCTCCATGAATGTTGAGAAATAAATTTAGCAACTGTATTTGGTCTTTCGGGTCCTCTGAATTCCAATTTACTTAACTCAACGTCAGCACTTAGAACCATACCTGCTAATTCCATGGCAAATGAAATACCGTAGTCAACATTTGCCATTATATTATACGTATTCAAATCAGAAACATAAGTTTGTAAAAGAATCTTAGTGTCTTGAGCAGATTTATTCAAGATTATCTGTACCCATTGCTTCGCAATCTTGTGCAACTTGGACAATGCTGATGTACGCCACATGGACGAACCTGGCAGTAGAATTTCAACTCGTGAATGTTTTAATATAAATTTATAATGAGGTTCAAATTTATTTGTTTCACAATCAACAACACTATCGAAAAGCGCAGTCAAAAGATCCAATAACGTATATAGAGATTGATGATGGCATAATGATGATGGGATACGTCTAATAAAAAGATCACTATAATGAAAAGCAGACTCTTGAAGAGTTGGATTCCTATGGGCTAAACACAATAGTAAATTGTTTAATTGTAAGGCAATTGTCTTCGAATTGAATAATTTAAAATCACCTGATTGAACTAGTTGAGAAAATTTTGCTATCATAGCTACCGCCAGAATGTTTATTGGTTTCTCCAAGGATGTGGTGGTAATCGATGGATCTGAAAAATACAAAAGAACTTTAGAACAATCACCTGCTTCACATCTTAAGGTTTCTAACAATGTCGTTGCAGCTAGGAACATTATTTTTGATAATGATATTGTCCTAGATTGAACTGCGTTAACGTTGAAATAGTCCACAATTGCTTGTTTTTGTTCTTTGACGTTCGCATTAGAAGACCCACGACGTAAAATGGTATTCATTTCTAGTGACATCTCCTTATTATTTGCAGGAAAGTCAGATGCTAATGGTGGACTATTATATGCAATTGTGAGTAATTGGATTTTGTATTTATTAACAAGTTTTGATTTATAATGAAATCCATGAATGACCATATTAAACCAGACATTTCTTAACATATTTGTGGTTTGTTCATCTTGACTTAGATCCAGGGGCTTCTCGCCTGGCTTGGGTAACAAAGCTGCTAAAGGACCTAAATAAGAAGAAATCTGTTCTGCGACGCGGGAAATTTCAGTATGAGGTCTGTGGTGTTCTAATTTCTCCACTTCACCACATGAGATAATAGTCTCTAATAAATCTCGAAGGTAAATCCTGTACAATTCTGAGTTATACTGCTCTGAGAGAAAATGAGTAGATAGTATAGTTTTCGCATTTATAATACCGTCGAATAATGTGCCGTCCTCTTGCCTTGATAATATCGCTTTGAAGAATTTCAAAACCTGTGAAAATTCAGTTACTGTCATGTAGGTAGATAGTTTTGCAATAGCATCTGGAATGATTTCATCTAATTCCTCGGAAACAGCTGTAATTTTTTGGCTTAGAATAGAAAAGGCCAACAATCTAATCGATTGTTTGTTATAATGAGAAGCGATGGTTGTTGTTGCCGTCACACAATTTTTAAATAACCTCCCATGGTAAGTAGTTGATCCACCTGAGGCTAATACATGAGACGTTTGTTTCTTTATGGTTTTTTTTCTATATGGTGAACTTGCTGCACTTCTTAATGTTTGTAAAGATTCAACTGTTCCGGACCTACGAACCCCACTGAAGCTCATAGTCCCACCAGAAGTGATCGTTAATTTACGTTCTCTTAGTATAGGATTTGCTGAGCCATCATCAGTGGCAATCAGCAAATTATTTAAAGAATAGATGGTGCTGACAATAGAGTCCTCGTTTAAGGGCTGTAAACCGATTGTAAAAATTTTTGATATTTCAATTATAGTCGATGTACTAATGTACTGAGATGAAACAAGTAATGGGAAAATACGCAATAACGTTAATGAATTTTCTTCAGTGAAATAATTTAGTAACGAAGCAGCTGATATGATCGATATAATCAAAGAATCTGTAATAATTTCAGAGAAAACAAATGTGTCCATAGAATCAGCGACAATCCTTATAAAGTCTTGAAATAATTCTGAATCAGGGTCAGCAATAAATGGAACCAAACATAAGCAATTGATAAAATATCCCCTTGCATCAAAAGAAAATATTGCTCTGCTGTCTGTTGATAAATCCACATCATTGTCATTTTGGCAATATCTCAAAGAAAATTCACAGATACTTGTAAGTACTTCTTTATGTTTACGAATTTTATAGGTGAATTCATCAACAATTTGTGTCTTATCGTCAGAATCGTTGTCTTCTTGAGTAATCTGATACGTCAAATGCTGCATCTCTAGCAAGTATGAAGATAAATCTCTAAAACGGGGTGGGATATCAAGTATGTCACAAATAAAAGATGATTGTAGCTTAGAAAGTAATTGGATATATAGCGAACCACAGATTTCATTTTTAGCTTCAAAATATTGGACAATTACATCATTCACATATGTAGAAGAAGAAGAAAGAATGGATTCGAGTTGAGAGGTAAACTGTTCTTCTATGAAAAAAGAAGAAAGTCGCTTCCAAACGAAAGTCGCTAACTCAGGAGAATTTTTTCCTTGAATAAACCCATTCATAAAACCAAGCAAGGAAAGTAAACTTGATTGTTTGCTAGAATAAAGTTGCTTGACAGCTGATAAATACCCGTCTATTAATTTTGAGCATCTATCAATTAATTTAGGATGTTTGGAAGAGACAGCTATTAGAAATTTTGTTAATTGGAAAGTTAAAAGTTCATTGGGATTCTTCAAATTATCTAGTTTAAATTTGGCGTAAAGAACATCGGATATTCTTTGTCTTGATGACTCTAAAAAGTATGGGGATATTAGGTTATCGAGAAGTTCTTCAGCTGTGGAGAGTGAATCCGGGATTACTTGGGAAATGGAAGACAATAATTCCCATTCATTCAAGGTCAATGGAATAGTAAATAATCTTGATGTATCAGTTGAATAAGAAATAGGTAGTGATCGCATAATTAGACCTAAGGTATTTCTCGAGGAAATCCTTGCATCTGCCTCACCTTTTCCATTTATAGGTGGCAAAGATTCATCCTGTTTGACATCGTCTTTGTTCAAAGATAGCTGAGCCAGCTTTTCCAAAGCTCTTGCCCTCAATGATGACGTTCTTTTGGTAGTCCTATAGAACCTCATTCAATATGTAACTTTGATTACCTCTCTCAGTTCCTACTTTTTGGCTATGAAATTACGTCTCAAAGCGATGGTCGCAAAGATCGTATAATGTAGAGCTACTAATGGGTTCGAAGCGTTTCCCTTTGGACCTTAACAAAGCATATTGTGTTTTTGTTAATCGTGTCTTGTTGATTTTTTTTTGCAAAAATCCAAGTCCTTAACTCAAACGTTACCGTTTCCATATGTCAAAAGTTGCAAGATCGCATAATCAAAACAATAGGTAAGGTAATATCTCTAACATGATGAACGAAAATAGTGGATTGAAATAATTACTCTTCCAATATTTTATATGGCACTTAGTTTTCCTTTAGTACATTACTTAAATAACTTAAGATAACAAGAACAAGAAATATGCTTAAATTACGTCAACTACAGGAACAAAAGAAGAAAGCACTAGAGAATAAAAACAAAGCGCAACCTACAACTACTCAACTATCTTCAGCGAGAATCCGCCTTCAACGGGATTTAGATGATCTCGACTTGCCACCGACTGTCACAATGAACATACTATCATCTCCAATAGATCCAGGAAGTCGTAGCCCCCCATTGCTAGAAATAACAGCTTATCCAGACGAAGGTTTCTACAAAGGAGGCCACTTTACATTCAAGCTTGAATTTAATGATGCTTACCCAATTGAGCCCCCAACCGTGATATGCACAAGTAAACTATATCATCCCAATATTGATATCGACGGGAAAGTGTGCTTAAATATTTTAAGAGAAGATTGGTCACCAGCTTTAGATGTGCAGAGCATAATTATAGGGCTTTTATTTCTCTTATTAGAACCGAATGCCAAAGATCCGTTGAATAAGGATGCTGCAATGATGTTGAGTACAGACACTGCTCGTTTCGCTTCATTGGTGAATCGCTCAATGGCAGGATATTCTATCCATGGAGAGTCTTATGACTATGTCCTCTAAATGAAATTTCATATCTCAATTCGTACTATAGCGATTTATACGATGTGGACAAGGAGAGTATGTTTTGCTTAAAACAATCAACTCCCCCAAAAATGATGCTTCTGATGAATAAGTAACCCACTTAAAAAAGATGACGAGCTCGCTCTCGCTTTCAACATAGATTTATTTATACTAAAATAGAATATTTTTTTTCAGCAATATCTAAGTGTTAGTCAATTGCTATATAAAATAGGTCTTGGAAAAACCATTAACAAAATACCCGTAAGGACATGGGCAGAAACGGTTACACTTTATTTGCTCATTTGTTAAGATAAAAATAACGACCCTTAAATTCCAGTTGAAATAAAACGATCCACAAAATTTTACTTATATTATTACAGAATTTCATAAAAAAACATGAAGTATAGATAGTAGCAGTTATTCTTTATCCTATTTTTCAGATAAACTGACAATAATTCCTATCATCATAAGTTATGATAGTTAATATTCTTTAGAAAAGGGTTCGACTACCGAACGTCGGCGGCTAATTTCTTCGGACTGTGTTTCTGTGACCGATTTTCCGCCAGATCAATCGGGAACACTTTTGCGACACAAATTCGAAAAAGATGCCATTATAAATAGAATTGCTTGAATCTTTTCTTTGTTCATTCACAATTCCTTTAACTGAAAAATAAGAGAATTAAGAACTTACCTCAATCCAACAAGTTCTTAGTATCATATAAGATGAAATCATCACTAATTTTACTCTCCTTTTCTTTGGCTGCTCTTACTGTGTCCGCTGGGGAAGCAAGCGACCCTGATGTCATAACATCAAAAGCTAGTGACATCGAGTTTGTTGGGGAACAGTATAGACAATTACCCTTCCCAAGATGGTTAACAGAATTCACTGGAATGACAAGATGGCCAGATTTAGACCCACCCTATATTCCCTTAGATTTTATTGATATGGATAAAATTCCGGATTTCAAACCTTATCGTCAAGGTCTTTGTGGTGTAAATCCAAGAGATGCATGCTCATTCGATTGTGATAATTGCATTGCTCATGATGATGTTTATACATGTCCAAAGCTTTCTCAAACATTCGACGACGGTCCTTCACCTGCAACATTAAGATTATTAAATAAATTGAAACATAATACAACTTTTTTCGCTTTGGGAATAAATACGGTAAACCACCCCGATATTTATAGGAAAACTATGGAAGCTGGTCATTTAATGGGGTCACATACATGGTCTCATGCATATTTACCAAGTTTATCAAATGAACAAATTATTGCTCAAATTCAATGGTCCATATGGGCAATGAATGCAACAGGACATCATTTCCCCAAATGGTTTCGACCACCTTATGGCGGAATAGATAACAGAGTTAGAGCTATTACAAGACAATTCGGATTACAAGCTGCATTGTGGAATCATGATACTTTCGATTGGAAACTAGTATCAAATGATCCTATCAGGACTGAGGAGCAAATCTATGAAGAGGTGAGAAAATGGAAAAGTCAAGGAGGGGGATTAATCTTGGAACACGATGGTTCACATAGACCTGTGGATGTTGCATTGAATGTAATCGATATTTTAGGACCTGATCAAATGACAGTTGCCCAATGTGTTAATGGTCCTGATTATATACGTAATTTTTGATGCATAATATTACCATAAGTAGCCTTTTTACTTCATTCAAGATAATCGAATCACAAATTTAGTCCATTTAAATATTTTTTATTAAAAGATATATTAATGAATGTCAAAGAACAAAGTCTTCATATATACATGGGTTCATGAATCTTATGCAGTAAATTTTCAGGACGTTTTATAGTCAAATAGCATTACCTTAATGACATCAGTAACCTTTTTTCGTCATTACTATCCAGTTGTAATAGCATAGAGATAACTGGTAATAGTTGGCTTCGTTGTTCCCTATGCTCTAAGAATCCGAGAAGAACGTTTTTCATATACGCAACTTTTTCTGTCTGCTCTAGTTCGTTTTCTCGTTTTGAGCCCGCCAAATCGTTCGTTGATGAAGATTTTCGAGGTTCACCGACAGTTAAATGATTGCTAACGGAAGATGCTACTGAGTTAGATCTACTTTCTCTCGCTGAGATCTCTTTACCTTCTCGTAATGCATTCAACTGATTCGATAAAGTTCTATAATTTTTGGTGATACGCTCGAGTTTTTTATTTACATCATTATTCAAATGCATTAATTGCTCGTTGGAATTTTGAAGTTCTTGTATTTTGCCATCTGCCTTAGATAATGCCTCTTTTAGGTTAGATGTTAATTTTTCTAGCTCACCAGAATCTTCATGCGTCGCAACACTTTTACGTTTCATTGTATCATTTAGTGAATTTAAAGTTGTGATTTCAGAGAGTAACTGTTGTTCCCTTAGTTTCAAAGCATGTACTTCAGACTTTAAATCGTTCGTTATGTGTTTCCAGTCGTTTATCTCTCTGTTTATCCTCGCTGTTTGCAAAGATAATTCTGAATCTAACTTTTCCTTCTCATTAGTCAACTGGGTTACTTTCTCAGTCAATTGATGTTGTCTTGTCTTCTCATCATTCTGTGATTCAGAAAGTAAACGCCTCATCGTATCGGTTTCTCTTGTCTTATCTTGAATTATTGTGGTATAATCATTCAATTCATCTTCTAAAGAAATGATCCTTTTACTTGCTTCACGTAATTTTACATTAAGTTCTTCACATTGTCTCTTTATCGAATCTGTTTGTTCATTAGAGTTGCTTTTGATGTTTTGTAGAGCATCATATTTATCTTGTAGTATTGATAGACGTTCAGATAGTTTTCCATTTTCTTTTAGATAATTTTCATAAGAGTTTGAATTTTTCTTGACATTATCATGTAACGTTTGATTTTCTTTCTTTAGCAGGTCGAGACGGTTAGTTAATATACCGTTCTCCCTCTTCAACATATCTATAGATTTTTCGGTTTTAATTTTTTCTTCAGTATATCCTTTAATTTGATTCTCCAAATAAGAAATTGTTTTCTCCTTTTGTAAAACGTTAGTTTTTACTGAATTATAATCCCTCATTTGATTCGATAATCTATTATTTTCATTTTGTATTTTACTCAGTGCTTCATTCATTCTTGCTTCATTATCTTTTAATCTTTTTGAAGCATCCATATATTTAGTTTTCAATTTTTCGATCTCATCAGTAAGCGCCGCTGTGTTCTTTTCTAATTCAGATTGCTTAGTCTTATTTTCGGAAATGATCTTTTCATTTTCGTTTTTTAAGTTTTCAACCTGAGCAGTCCATCTTGCTATTTCCTCATTTTTACCTAATGAGGATTCTTTTATTTGATCTTTTGCAGCAACGAGATCATTACCTATTTCCCTCATCATCTCTCTTTGCTCTTCAACTTCGGTATTCTTTGCAGTAAGAGCTTCTTTAGTTTTAGAAAGCTCCGCTCCTAAGTTGTTTTTTTCTTCTTCGAGTTCTGCGAGTTTTTCACTGACATCTTTTAACTCTTCAAGATGTGATTTAGTTTCGTTATATTTCTCCTCCCAATCTTTACAATCTTTATGTTCCGATTGAAATGCTTCAAAATCTTTGAGCAATGTATTATATCTCTCGAGAAGACCAGAAGTATCCGCATTGTCTTCTTCAGTTGATGGTTGAGGGTTTTTTTCAGCTTGCTCTTCTTCTTTTGTGGCGACTGTGGGTGCATTGTTTTGTTTCTTATTCTTCTTTCTATTTCTTTTCTTTTGATTTTTGCTCATCGGGGTCGTCTTGAGTGTCGTAATTTCCGTTTCTGTAACTGTTTTTGTTGGTAGTTCAATTGCCGAGGTAGACTTATTTAATTGTTCTTGTAGTTCTTGTATAGTTTTAGCTTTTTCGACCAATTGTTCTTCTAGAGGCTTCATTTTTGAAGTTATATCACCTAGTCTTTTGTTAGATTCATCTAATTGTGTCTTCAAAGTTGTGACTTCTCGAGCTTGGGATTCTAGCAGCTGCGCCTGCTCCTCATCATACTGTTTCTCAACTTTTTCAAGCTTATTTTGCTTATCATCTTTTTCTTTTTGAGCTGCAGCTAATTTGTCCTCCAGTATTTTAATTTCTGAAAGATACATGGTTTCCTTTTCTTCAAGAAGGGTTTTCAACCTATCAACTTCATCAGCAGACGATGTATCTTTTTGTCTTTCAACATTTTGGCGTTGTTCTTTGGCTTCATCAATTTCCCTTTGTAAATTTTCCCTTTCACTATTAAATTTCTTCTCTAGTTCCTCAATTTCTGTCCTATCAGATAATCTTTCCCTAGATTCATTATTTTCCTTCGTTAATCTTTTTATCTCATCATTATAAATGGTGTGTTTTGTATTGATGTTTTGGAAAAAGGCAGGCAAACTATCCACATCATCAAGATTAGCCAAGGGCGTATTTTCAGTTAATATCTTCTCAATCTTTTCGTTCCTAATTTTTTCATTCTTATAAGCATTCAATAAAGCAGGATATTTCAATTCATATTTTTCAAACTTCCTCAGCTTAGCTTGAATATCCTTTGGTAAATCTTGTGTACCGTCAGAATCATTACCAACTCCCGTTGGTTGTAATCCATCTGTAGTGCTATTACCGTTAGTCATATTGGCTGAGTCTGTTGGATCAGTGGCTTGAGGTAGAGGTGCAAGTTCTTCACTTAAACCTTTCTGGAGTTCATCACTTAAGTTCTTCCCTATTTGTGACAGTTGTTTGAACATGGTTACTAAATTTCACTCTCCGTTCAACCGACTGGCAGGTTATAGACTTCTTTGACTAAAAATTACAGTAGAGCTTATACCTGTCTCTTAGCATTGTTATCAATTTCGATATTCAACATGGCTATGCATTTGTAGAGGGTTTAACATTATCTACCAACCTCTTCGTTTTTGACACCAAACGCGGAATGAGACCATTGTACGGGTAACACTTTATCAAGGCGCTTATATATTGCATATTTTGACATAATACACACAAGGAGTGCTTGGCACGATAATTCAACAAGGACTCTTAGTATTGCTCGATTGTCCACTAACAAATGATAGCTAAATTTCTGTGATTGACGAATATATAAGCATATGAATATAATATATATATATATATATATTGAATTAAATTTAAGCGTCCAGCGCTACTTATTTTTTAGTCCGTGGCTCAATAATCAACGAAAGTTCATATTGTTTCTCAATATGAGGTAAATCTTCAATTGTCGAGTAAATAAAATCTATGATATCATCGTTTCTTTTAAAAGATGTATACCTCAATTTCTTGTATGATATGATTTCCTCTATAATATCAATGAGCTTAGCTCTCTTATTAAAATTAATCATATTTGCAGATCCTGGCAAGAAATCTGGATTACCGCTATGAGTAAAGGTTAAATCTGACAAGTAAACTCCAAAGAATGGGATACATGGAACATCTTTTACAGACTTCAATGATTGCCTATAATTAATGAAATTTTTCTTCGAATCCATTAATTCGTTCAATTCCTTTAAGAGATTTTTGGAATTTTCTGGAACTAGTTCCCATGTCTTCTTCAAACGAAATATAGGAGAAGAATATAAACCAGAAATGATAGCTGTCATAGAGGAGTAATTATTTAGTGCCTTACTAGCTTCCGCAACTTGAATGAAGTGATCGATCAATTTCGCTCTTTGCTTGATATCCCTTTCTCTTATAATCGTTGTAGAGATCATATTTGTCAAATTATTCGCTACTGAAATGAATTTGGTAATATGAGGAGATCCACCCATATCGCAATATTTCTTACCCCAAACTCTATCAAGACACTCAAATATTGTTATTTCTGTGAATAATTCATGCTCCAATAAAGCAGATTGTTGGGCTAAAAGAACGGGAGTAAAGTCCAGATATGTCACCTTCTTGTTCGGAATTTTGAAGGGAGATGATGACCTTGAAGGAGAAGATTGCAAAGCTGGGCGGAAGACATTTAATATTTTGAAGGTGTGGAATTTCAATATTGGTTGTTGACGCATTGCCTTTTTGTCCTTAACTTTAGCTCCAGAGAAAACTTCCTCTACAGTGGATTCTATTCTTTTCTCATATTCTGCATTGTATTTCTTACTTTCTTCTAAAGTTAGATGAATTTGTCTGGCCAAGTGTTCGGCTCCTTCAATATGTTCACATTCAACCATCTTGGCAAATGTCATAATAGTATCTAAACCTTCTTCAAAATAACCAGGAGCCCAATATTGTTCCAAAAATATGGTCATTATTCGAACTACGTTGATTTTAACGGGTATTGCCTTCTTTGTTGCCCATTTATTGTACTCACCGAAACTCAAACCTTCTGGTGGATATATATTATATCGACAAATCAATGCAAATAAAAATTCTCTTGTGGTGAAGATACTTCTAAATGTCAACAGCATCGTAACGTTATACCAATGATCTACAAATTCAGTGCTTGTCAAATGTTCGATTAACGCATCTTTCGTGCCACCTTTGACTCTATGTTTTGCAGTATAAACTAATTCATTTTCAAAATCAGGTAATAAATACCATGGAACCAAGTTTCTATTTGCATCAAATGTTCTTTCATCAACTTCTTCATTCTCATTCTCGTTAAATGATTCTTGGGACCAATCATTTACTTCTTCGGACTCATTCTCATTTGCTTCACCGTCTAATAATTTTGAAGCAATATGACTTTGCATCATCCTTGCCACGTAATTTAAAATATTTTCCCTACTTTCAATCAATTGTTCCACTATTCCACATGATAATGCAGCGATGTCGATAAAATCATTACATGCAATAGCCAATTCATCAGAAACATCCACAAATTTACTTCCATTGGTTTCATAATCTCTCTTTATTAAATTCTTCATAAATTTCATGGCTGCGGAATATTCATCCAATCTATTAAATGGTTCATTGTGGCCGATTGGGGAATTACCCTTCATCGAAGCAAATACAAATGGATCGTCTAACGTGGTATTTTGTGTGCAAATAATCAAATTAATAAATCCATTGTGTAATTGCTGTTTGATATGGAAAAAATCTCTTAGTATGGTCGATGTAGTCGAAAATGAATGAGCTAAAAATTCTTTAGTTTCTTCATCCATTTGTAAATCATATTCATTATTTTCGTCAAGATCTGCCTCCATGTTGTCTTCAGGGTTTGATACTCTTTCATCCTCCATCTTGACTAACTTTTCTAAGTTCAGGAAAATTGTTAAATCCAAATTCTCTAAAAGTTCAATAATTAAAATAGTTTGATTAAATTCTTCATAAGTCTTTAAATTTATCATTAATTTTTTCTTACGCTCTGGAACATCATTGTTCATCAATGGAGAGTATGAAGTAAAAGGATGTATTTTACCATAAAGTTCTGCTTGTAGTTTACTCATCATTTGTAACGTCTCACGATTTAATGGGATTTTTGTATTAATAAACCTGGATTCTTGAATATTATTATGACTTGGGCTTCTTGAGCTTGTTAATACATGAGTAGTTGGAGAAGCAGAAGATGTAGACTGTCTAAATATATTAGTTGTGACCGTACCCCTTCTCAATGTTCTTTCTGGAATTAAGTTATTACCATTGGCGCTTGCTACCAATGTTGACCCCGATATAGATGAATTAAATTTGGGATACCATGATGCGTTTAAATGCGAGGACAAATCTTCTGAGTTCAATTTTACTCCAGATGCTGTCGCTAGTGAGTCGAGCATTAATTTAGGATACGGTGGTATATTAGCGTCATTAGAGTTTGGAGTAAGGAATATGTTTTTCCATGAAGTACCATTGAATGAATTTTTAAAGAACCTGGGGAATAATTGTGGTAAAGTATCCATCGAGTTCCCACCGCTATTGCCATCGCTTTCATCATCTGCTTTGTTACTATAGTCGGACATTGCTTCCTGTAATAACCTGAAAAGCGAATTTGTTATGGTTAATAATTCAAGGTACTCAATTTCAATTGAATTAGATACTACTCTGGGACTAAATGTTTTATCTCCATCATCATGATCTCTTGGTCTTTTTTGCTCAGGAAAATCAAAATTAGAATCACTATTACTCGAGTCATTCTTAGAAATAGGCACATGGATATATAATGGTTTTAAACATTCTTGCTTCCTTGCTTCCATAGTCATAAAATTAAAATGTAAACACGAGTTGATTTGAATTTTAGTTAAGGAATTAACTAAAGCTTTCAAAGATTTTTGAAAAAGCTTAATCATATTTTTAGATTTAATTTGTGCTTGTAATAATCTGCATACCATTTGGATATATGTCATATACGACATTGTTTTATTGAAATTTTCCCAATATTCATAACGGTTTGAACCCTCGAAGGATTGACGAGTTAGTTCTAATTGACGCAAGGTATAATTTTTCAATTGAGTGCAGGTTTTGATATCATTTTCATGGTCATAAAACAAATTATCTAATGATGCAATGGGCGTAGGTGTAATTGTAGCAAAATGACCATGAGATGAATTATTACCATTTTGCTTCTTGTTACTACTTCGACAGCCCCCGTAAGTACCACTTGCGATATTCAATGGTGACGGGGAGATTGTTTGTCGTCGGTTATATTGTAAGTTTTGCATTATTGAAGAAGAAGTAGGTATTGAATTGTTAACAGCTTCGCCACCATTACGAGAACTCAAAGACTCGGCAATTTTTTTGAAATCTTTCTTCAAATCTTGAACCTTTTGCGAGTTCCTCTTTTCAAATATATGATCAGTTGATGATATTGATAAAGTTGGAATGGAACTTTTTGGTAAAATAGATGCTGGTTGAAGTAATGGCAAATCTTTGGTATAAATGTCAAATGTATCATTATAGTAAAATATTTTAAGATCACAACCATTACGATTGTTGACAATCTCAGTACCATTGGTGTCTATGACGGGATCCCATATCATTGGAATCGGTATTTTCAAAGTAGCAAGTACTGTTTGTATTTCATCGGTTGTATAGACCTTTTCTTGTGGTACTGAATGATATAAAGATACATTTCTTTTTCTGTATTCGGTTGATTGTGGCCTTGGCTTAATATCGTTTCTTTCTTGTTCTACACCGGTTTCATTATTCTTATTATCATTGTTTTGGAATGGATCAATATCCTTGAAAGTTATTCTCCCAATGGATTCATGAGATGGCGATGACGATGGTGGTTCCTGCTGTGGTTCTAAAGATAGAGATGATCTTGAAGGATGAGAAGGAGGTAAATTTGGCGTCAAAATAGCAGCGTCGGATGGCCTTTTAGACGACAAAGTGGAAGGTGTTGGTGCTGAAAATGAATTTTTCTTACTGTTCACAGTACTTTTAGTTTCAGTGAGTTTTGAAGAATACGGTAGGGAAGATCTATCTCTTTTAATGATAGCATTCTTTTTATTTGGGACAGATAAGGACCTTGGTGTCGCTGGTGATGTTGTCGATGACGACGTTGGTTTTGTCTTATCAGGATTATTATTCTTAATGATATTTCTAGCTATTTCTTCAGGATTACTTGTCGTAGTATTTGGATTTAGATTCTCATTTAATTTAATTTTAACAGAGTTTTTAATCGATGTGACGTAATTTTGTGGGAACCAGCCTCTTTTCACATCATTTTGGGAGCTTATAATTATACCATCCCACCAACCTGAAAAATTTTTCTCTAATACATAGATCAATTCATTTTTTGGGAAACTTAATTGACTATTAGTATAGGTGGTCGAATTTCTATTTTCTGGAAAGAAATCATAAAGTGATATGACTATATCTAACGGGTTGATGCTTGCCTTCGTGGCGGATTCCAATGAGGACGATGATGAGGAAGAAGATGATGACTTAGATGAGTGTGAAACTAAATGTCCGTCGCTTTGGCCTCTTGTATTATTCTTTGGTCGCTGCCGAAGATTTGATAAACCTACGGATGAAGTAGAAGGTGATGGATTGGCTGAACGAGATGATGGCGAGCCAGAACTTTTACCCGATTTGCTGTTATTATTTTTGTTGTTCAAGCTTAGTAACTCCGCGAAAGATGAAAAGGAAGATGATGAACGTTTTCTCCCTTTATCAGTCGAATTTTTCAATGATGATGACGACGATGATTGTGATGTTGCATGCGCTATTGAAGTGGGATCATGTTCATTTTCGTTTTCGTTATCTTTATTTGATGAACATGTGGAGCTTATTGAAGTCCTCAGATTAGATGGTCTTCTATTCTTGTTGTAATTAACTGCATTAGCACTAATATTTTCTCTACTGTTATTTTGCCTTAAAATCTTTGATTTCCATTTTTGAAAATTTGAACTTTGTTCATTCATTATAATATAGACAGTAATGTATTGGAGTATATTTTCAATAGTTCAAACAGAGTATAGATGCCATTCGTTTTTTGAAATCAAGTTGAAGGAAGGTGAAGCTGTAAAAGTGAAAATTATATGGCGAAAAAATCAAAAAAAGAGGAAAGGAAGAATATTTATTAATATTATTTATTAAAGTCCGGCAGTAGACTATGCTGACTTTTGTTTTTTTCCCTGGAATCTTGATTCCTGTGTTTCCTGTAAGTGATATATGCAAAAAAACTAGCAAACACCAACCTTTTATTTCAGTGGTCGCTTGGCTTAATAAGATCTATGCTGAATAATAGCCGGTAAATGATCTCGTTCTATTTTAATTTTTTTTTGTGAGCTCTCAGTAGGTTCGACTGTTGATGTTTGACGATAAAGAAAAGAAAAAATGTTTCTAAACTTAGTTATCTGGACTATTACGTTTTTTGCCACCCAAACTCAAGATCTAAAGGTGATGCATGTTAGATAGACGGTGTATGATCTATCCCTTTAAATTCACAGTAGTAGACAGGAGGAGGTAGGAACCATGTTACGTACTTAGGTGCTTAGGAGATGAGATGGCACGAGATTCTGGGTTTCGCGTTGTCATTGGCTTCGTTGTATCACGAGGACGTTAGGGTAATGGGGCGGGCCTTGATTTTATGTATCCCATAACCTTAATTTGACACATTTGGTTCTCAGCGCCAATGGCCCACCAACCCTTTATTTTGCTGGCGGGCTGGTCGGTTTCTAGATTATGTCACAAGAATAGCAACTCAAAATACTCCCTTTTAGGTTCTATGGCCGGTTTTATTTGAAAGAATGTTCTCGTGTCCAACTCAGAAACTTTGGTAGGCTTCACTGGGCTCGCCAACAATTGGATAGCCATCTCCTTTCCACAGGCTCCTCCTCTTGACGCAATGAGGTTAATTTTATTTAGACTTCGACGTTAACGTTTTTGTACGTACAAAAATATCTACGTAAAATGACAAATACATTGAATCATTGCGGGGTAACGATGTACGTCAGCTCTCCATGAATCGGGCATTCTTTCCAGTGAAACCAACGTACAAGACTGCTTATTATGCAAGTCTTTTCCAATAAAACCCCTCTACCAATTTAAAATGGTTTTTTGGTTTTCCGTGAAGAGAAACGGTCGGAGGTTTTCGGGGGGGGGGGGGGCAAATTAACTGGAAGCCTAATGAGGGTTATAGACAAAGCCCTTCTGTAGGAATAGGGCAAAATAACATAAGCAAGACCCATACATCTCCTTCGTTTTGAAGGTCGAATCGACAAATACAGAAAATTTTTCTTATTATGACTGTTTCACTTGTTTTCATGTGTATTACGTACATACGTATTGCAAATGTTTTCAATACGAGCAACTATTTATTAGTTATAACTATCTGGAAGTTTTTCGAGGTGTTATTATCAATCACAAATTTGATATCTTGGACATTCAATTGAATTGTATTGAGCACAATTACCAAAAAAAATGTCTCAAGAAGAACAAGCCAAAGCGGCTTCTGCAACTGTGTCTGCATCCCCATCTCAATCTCCAGCTCCTGTAGGTGAAGTTATCTTAGGTGAAGATGGGCAACCATTATCCAAGAAGGCCTTAAAGAAGTTACAAAAGGAGCAAGAAAAGCAAAAAAAGAAGCATGAAAGAGCTTTACAATTACAACAAGAAAAGGAACAACGTGAAAAGGAAGCCTTATTAAATGATACTGCCAAGGATAATTATGGTAAAGGTGCGCTCGTTCAATCTACTGTCCGTACTGGCGAGAAGAGAATTAAATTTAATGAATTGGATGAAGCTAATGATGATGGTAAGGAAGTCTTGTTTAGAGCTAGAGTTCATAATACTAGACAACAAGGTGCTACTTTAGCATTTTTAACTTTAAGACAACAACATGATTTGATTCAAGGGTTAGTTAAAGTTAATAATGAAGATGGATCTATTAGTAAACAAATGGTAAAATGGGTTGGTTCATTAAATTTGGAAAGTATTGTTCTTGTTAGAGGTATTGTTAAGAAAGTGGATGAACCAATTAAATCTGCTACTGTACAAAGTTTGGAAGTTCATATTACTAAGATTTATACTATTTCTGAAACTCCTGAAACTTTACCAATTTTATTGGAAGATGCATCTCGTTCCGAGGCTGAAGCAGAAAAGGCGGGTTTACCGATTGTTAATTTGGATACTAGATTAGATGCTAGAGTGATTGATTTAAGAACTGTTACTAATCAAGCCATTTTCAAGATTCAAAGTGGTGTTTGTCAATTATTTAGAGAGTTTTTAAGTAATTTGAAATTCACAGAAGTTCATACACCAAAGTTATTAGGTGCACCAAGTGAAGGTGGGTCTAGTGTTTTTGAAGTTTCATATTTCAAAGGTAAAGCTTATTTAGCTCAATCTCCACAATTTAATAAACAACAATTGATTGTTGCAGATTTTGAAAAAGTTTTTGAGATTGGGCCTGTATTTAGAGCAGAAAATTCTAATACACATCGTCATATGACTGAATTTACAGGATTAGATATGGAAATGGCGTTTGAAGAACATTATCATGAAGTGTTAGATGTTTTGAGTGATTTATTTGTTTTCATCTTTAGTGAATTAAAGAAAAGATTTTCTAAAGAAATTGAAATTGTTCGTAAACAATATCCGGTGGAAGATTTCAAATTACCAAAGGATGGTAAGATGGTTCGTATTAAATATAAGGAAGGTATTGAAATGTTAAGAGCTGCTGGTAAAGAAATTGGAGATTTTGATGATTTAAGTACAGAGAATGAGAAATTCTTGGGTAAATTAGTTAGAGAGAAATATGATACTGATTTCTACATTTTGGATAAATTCCCTCTAGCAATCCGTCCATTCTATACTATGCCAGATGCAGAAGATCCTCGTTATTCTAATTCTTATGACTTCTTTATGAGAGGTGAAGAAATTTTGTCTGGTGCTCAAAGAATTCATGACCATGAATTATTACAAGAAAGAATGAAAGTTCATGGATTATCTAGTGAAGATCCAGGTTTGAAAGATTATTGTGATGGTTTCAGTTATGGATGTCCACCTCATGCTGGTGGTGGTATTGGGTTAGAAAGAGTTGTTATGTTCTATTTAGATTTGAAGAACATTAGAAGAGCTTCGTTATTCCCAAGAGATCCAAAGAGATTAAGACCATGATAAATTGATTGGTTGATTGATTGATTGATTGACTGACTAGTTACGTTTATTCCATTTTCTCTCGATAAAGATAAAATTAGCTAATGTTACGTACGTATATAGATAAATGCCTATACGATATCTATTATTAAATATACTAATATATTAAACTGAATTGCTGGTAAGAAGAGGAAGATATGTTTACTATGGAGACAATTGTTCCTATATATATAATTTTTTTTTTGTTATATATTTATTTTATGTAATTGGGCGGTTAAAGTGCGGTAAAAGTTTTTTTTTCTTCTTCTTTCGTCCGGATCGAGCAAACGCTTATATAAATACAAGGGAAGGTTCTATTTTACGTCTTGACTGTTGTACCTTGAGGTATCCCTTTTTCAAGACAGGGACAGAATGTAACAAAACAAAACATTGAAAAACAGATAGATACATAAAACAAACAAACAAACAAACAAACTGAAATGTCAGGTAATCCAGGAAGTTCATTACGAGCCTTATCACCCACTCCTCCTGAACGAGGATCATTCCCGTTAGATCATGATAATGAATGTTACGATGCTATGGTTAAATATTTGAATTGTATGAAATTAGTCAAAGGTGAGAATGCACCCAATTGTCGATTATTAGCCAAATCATATTTAAAATGTCGAATGGATCATCAATTAATGGATCGAGATGAATGGGAGCATTTAGGTTTACCAAAGGATCAACCACCACAGCAACAGCAAGTAAAATCTGATTCATCACAAGCAGGGTTGGCCTCACAAGCTCATTCTCGAAAATGAAGGGTTAATGACTGAAGCCCTTGTCTATCCGGGCCATGTGTGGGTTTCGTTAAAGGGGCATAAAGAAAAAGGAATGTGGAGCCGCCACCAATAAGGACAGCGCTTTTGCCCTTGTGGTTACCGCCGGCGCCGCTGGCAGCGCCTTCCCTTCCCCTCCCCTCCCTTTCTCATAGGAGAGTCTTCCACGTGCATGTAAATAAGGGGGGTGAGTGGGGTGACTGTAACTCTGTACGTAAAACGTAAAACGTGTAACTACGTAAGTACGTAAGTACAGGTGGGTGGGATTGGCCTGTGCTCTACCCCGCTGTACTCCCCCCCCGTTGAGCAGTCTATTCTGTCTCTTTCTCCTATCACATCAAAATTACTAAAGTTACCTTATAGAGTATAGTAAGTGTATACGTAGTATAGACGACTGTGTCGTTACCCACACATTGTGCTGCTGCTACTCTGCTATTGCACCACCCATCAACAAGTGGCGGAAATACAATACATAATTCATTCCATTGCGATCCGATCTATCCAAGTCCCAAGTCCCAAGTGCAAAGTCCAAAGTCCCAAGTGCATCTGCACGAAGAGAACATTCTCATACGAGAACTAATAATAAACAATTCATCCATTAGAAGTATTTATAATATTATACTATATCATCAGATTATCTCATAATATATTTAACAGCTTCTACCATTCGATCAACATTCCCTTACAATTAGCTAAACCTACTACTACTTACTCCCTCGTTCTTCATTACAAACATTTATCCCGATTCCCTTAAGAAGCGGGGAAGCTAAAGCTAAGCCAAGCCAACCTTAAGCCAAAGCCAGACCAAGAGAAGCCATTCATTAACATACAAAGGCTACATTCTCAAGAAAGTCAACTCACTAAAACAAACAAGAATCAAACTACGCTGTATTATTGTATCTTTATCCCTTCTAAGCTACTTAACTCCTCATTACATATCACCTCCTAGCTTAGTTTAAGTGTTTCCTTTCCCATTATTGTACACTCTCCACATATGTCACACAATATTCAAACAATAACTCCAAATCGTAAGAGAACAAGACATTCAAACTCAAACTCAAACTCAAACCCAAACCCAAACCCAAACCAAGATTATAATCTAAACAATAACTTTGATAACATTCATAATAATAACAACTACAATAACAATAACAGTACTGCCAGTATAAACAGTAAATATATGAATATTATGAATACAAACAATTATAATAAAAATAATAATAACAACTCTATATTGGACGAAATGTTAGCTAGACAAAATTCATATCTACAAGATAATTTTAAAGATGCCGCTGGAGAAGGAGGAGGTTATAATCTAATAGATCCCAATATTCAAAATTTTAAAAACATTAATCTAAATCAAAATACTATTACTACTACTACTACTACTACTCAGATTCAAAACGAACATTATATAGATAATGATAATTTTAATGATAATGATATAGAAATGATAGATCCAAAACAAAATGGGAACATAATACTCACAGATAATGATAAAAATGACAGAGAAGAATATCAAGAAGACAATGATGATGACGGCGACGATGACGTTATATTTATAAAGGAACAACCTGTTCAATTCACTTCTCCATTAATTCCTTCATTCAATAATATCTCTTCAGAAAATTATATCACTACTCAATCTAAAAAATTTAAGAAACAAAGAACTATATCATTACCTCAATTACCATTATCAAAATTAGTATATGATTCCAAAAATGCAAATTTTATATCAAGGAAACAAAATGATGATGAATTATTGCATTTAGTTGGATCTTCTGCCAAAACTTTGGATGGTAATAAATCTATTCACTTAAATGTCGTTCATTCAATGTCTCCATTCACGAATAAAGCACAAAGTCCGTCCTCCATCTCTTTATATTCAAATTCACAAGATTACGATAATACCTACGAAGAAGCTAATAATGATGATAATGAATCTCCATTATCAGATTTAGATCTTCGACATGCACATAACCTCAGAAACATTGCCACTACTAACAATAATTATAATAATTCAACCACTAAAAGTATTAAAAAAATATTACTTCTTCGATACAAAAAATTGACTACATCTTCCAAGAATAAAAAGAAGAAACAACAACAACAGCAGCAGCAGCAGCAGCAGCAGCAACAACAACAAGAACAACAGCACCAAAAGCAAATCCTTTTATCAGCTTCTACATCTGCTCCATCTTCTCCTACCACATCGATTTCCACTACGTCATCAAAAACAAACAACAACAACAGTAATAATAATAATAATAATGATATTATGAAAAAACAATATATGACAAATAACACATACCCACATAAACATCATAGACTAAAAAAAATTTCGAATTATTTTAAAACTGATAAAGATGGTCATTATATATATCAAGAAAATGATATCTTTGGAAGTAACGGTAGATTCAAATCAATTGGTTTATTAGGTCAAGGTACTTTCGGTAAAGTCCTCAAATGTATTGATGCAGCTCCGTCATCATCATCATCTTCAGTACCCTCCTCAATACCACTGTATCATACTACTTCCAATATAAATAGTGTAGATATAAGAAGAAGGAAAAAATTAGTAGCAATTAAAATTATAAGAGCTGTAGACAGATATAGGGAAGCTGCAAAGACGGAATTAAGAGTCCTACAAACAATAATGGAAAATGACCCCCACGGCCAATATCAATGTTTAATCCTAAACGAGGCATTCGATTATAAAAATCATATATTTGTCTTGTCACTGATTTATTCGGAAAATCAATCTACGATTTTATGTGCTACCAATGGAATTGCAAGATTCCCCGGATCTCATATTCAAGCAATAGCAAGACAATTAATTAGATCCATGGCTTTCTTACATGATTTGGGTATCATTCATACAGATTTAAAACCTGAAAATATCCTTCTATGTGATGAAGAATATATAGAAAAGGACCTTCCCATTGAAATACTAGCATGTTTATCTAAAAGAAGAAGGGAAGCAAGTGGTGGAAGACGGAAAATCTTAAAGAGTCCAGAAATTAAAATCATCGATTTCGGTTCAGCTGTCTTTTACAACGAATACCATCCACCAGTAATATCAACTCGTCATTATAGAGCTCCAGAAATCGTCCTGGGATTAGGTTGGTCCTTCCCTTGTGATATTTGGTCAATCGCGTGCGTATTGGTAGAATTGATAATTGGAGAATCATTATATCCAATTCATGAAAATTTAGAACATATGGCAATGATGCAAAGAATTAATGGAGCTACATTTCCTAAGAAACTTATTGAAAAAATGTTTTATAAAGTCGATCATAAATTGGGCAATTTACCAAGTGATTTGAATACTACTGTAGTGAAACATTTTAATAGATCTACTTATCAATTAGTTTGGCCTGAAGTTAATAAAAAAACAGGGAATATTGTTACTAAGGAAAAATCAATTAGAAGAGTGAAAGATTCTTGTGAAAGATTGGATATTTTCATTTCTAAATTTTTGAAATTGGACTATGGTGAAGATTTTGAAATTAATTGGGATTTATCAATTGAAAGAAACTGGGAAATTATTCAAAAAATTTCTGCATGGAATGGAACAGAAAAGACTCAAAATGTAGATAAGGAAACTTTCTTGTTTTGGTATTGGTTCATTGATTTATTAAGGAAAATGTTTGAATTTGATCCAACAAAGAGAATTACTGCAATGGAAGCTTTGGATCATGAATGGTTTAATCTAGGAATCTTAGATGAAGGAATTTCAACTTATGGAAACTAACTAACTAACTAACTAATGCAGTGCGTAGTGTCCGTTTTGTTGTTCCCCACTATATTATATATATATTCTTATATTTTCTTTTTTATATATACTTATATTCATTAAAAAAACTCATTGGGTTTGTCACTTTTTTCCCATTTGTCTCTCTCTACTATCATCATTTTTCACATATGGACTAATGTTTCTATAACGACATTTGCGGTTCTTACTACAAGATCCTATCAAACTAATTTGTGCGACATTTCGAGGCATAATTGTCTAGAGAAACTATCTCGTTCAGAAAACGAACAACGACTTTTAAACTTTTAGCCTATTTGCAAAGGCATGAGGTTAAAAATACAATAATATCTATTCATGTATACATATCTACTCTATAAATACATTTATTTGATTGTCGTTTATCATGAAAGTGTTACAATTTTGGTTTAGTTTAATGTTTTGTTTCTTCTATACATACAAGTCTCCTATCATTCCCTCCTATCTATACTTTTTAATTCAATCTGGAATTTAAATAATCAATTTCTTCTTTCAAACTAGCTTCTTCAACTGTCTTGACCAATTCTTTGGTACATTTGGCAACATCAAAGACAATCCCAGCTAACCTTTGTTTGAAATGTTTATCAGCATAATCACCATCACTTTTCTCCATCTTAATTAATACCCCGTCACGGTTTAATTGACATAATACTGTCATTCTTCTACCACAATCTTCTAAACTTTGAACTACCCAAATACCATGTTTCTTTAAATTGGCATTACGACTTTGATTCATAGATATACTGGTGGCATCAACCATTTGATTAATAACTTGATTAATTGCATTGGATTCTGTTCTTAAGTCACCCTTAGTGGCTTCTGGCTCTTTAATTGAAGATAATAACGATTGAATGGTAGATATCACTTGAACGGTTTGATGTTCCAAATATAATAATAACTCCGATAATGTATTATCGGGATTTTCAATATCAAATGCATCTACGTCAAAGTCTTCCTCGTCCTCGTCCTCGTCATCTTCTTCCTCTTCATCATCTTCGTCGTCATCTTCATCTTCTGGCGCGTCTTCTTCGTCGTCATCTTCTTCTTCACTTGAAGTATCAGAATCAAAATCAGTTCCTATTTTAGCAACATTTTCGTCTTTAACTTTATGATCTAGTGGCACAAACTCATAACTATCATTTTCATCGTTAGTTTCTTCTTCCTCTCCTTCTCCTTCAGATTCCTCTTCAGATTCTTCCTCTGATGTTTCCACTGATTTTTCCTCCTTATGTATATCCTCTTTAAAAGGTGAAACAGAAAGAATATTTTCTTCCTTTTCAATTTGAGGAACTTCTTCTATGCTAATTTCCTCATCTTGAGATTCTGCAACAGCGTTGGTCTCTTCTGCCTTTTGAGGACGCTGTATTTGTTCCTCAACTAGGGGTCCTTCTTTTTCAGTACTCCTAACTGATTCCACTGAGGACTTCGATGATGATGATAACGATGATAAATCAATCGATCTCGCAGTATTGCTTTCTATCTTGTTTGGTACTTGTCGTGGAGATTTTTCAAGTACGTCTTCAACTTCCTTTGGTAGTGGTGATGAATGAGGTATTATATCTGGAATATTGTCCTTATGCACTACTCCATCTTCGTTCTCAGCATTATCTCCGTGCTGTTCTGATATTTTAGGTTGTAATGCTGGTCCTTCTAAATCTATTGGTTCATTATGGAGGTCAATTGGAGAGGTTGACGTATGATCATCATGCGGTATCTTAGGTTCATTTCCTTGTTCCAGAGACCCTATTACTTCTTCAGTTAGATGTTTAGCGGATGATTCTTTTTGGATTAAAGTTTTATCGAATGACTCGCCTTCAGTTGGTGCTTCGTTGGGTACCTCTTTTTTAATTGGTGCTTCATTGAACAATTCCTTCTGGGTTGCCGCTTCATTCAGCAAATCGTGGTTGACTGGCTCGTTATTTTGCGATTCTGATTTGATTGGAACCTTAGCAGATGATTCCAGTGCGACTACTGATGTTTTATTGGCTGATTTTGCTTCGACTGCTGGTACTCGGGCTGGTTCGGAATTTTTCGATATGTCGTTGGCTGTTTCAGAAGTATTTGGCTGGTCATTATCTGGTTGTATATCATGTTTTACTTCTTGGTTTGGTTGTACTTCTTCTTGTTCATCTTTTTTATTTGGTTCCATTTCCGTTAAAACATTTTCAATTATAGTATGTTCCTCGTTTAAATCATTTTGAGCATCTGTCGATATACTGTCGTCCCTTACTGTTTCAACATTTGAAGAGTCATTCTCACTAAAGTTAGCTTTCACAGGGCTCCCGGGAACGCTTTTCAGTCTATTATTGATCCCTCTATTTTTCCTTATTGGTATATCAGGTACAGGTTGTTTCAGCTCTATTATCGGAAGCACATTATCATTCGTTTCTTTATGTGCATTATCAACATGATTATCTTGTTTCTCAGCTTTTGAAACTTTGGATGGTGGGATAACGGAAGCATTTGGAACAGCCATGTTTTTATTATTGCTATTATTTCCATCGTTGAGTTGAGATAATAATTTTTTCACATTATTATCCATTGTATGAGTTGGGTTAGTCACTATTGGGTTTGTACTCATTGCTTCATCTTCTATAATAGGAGGTACTGATGAGGACGATGCCGAAGAATTTGCTGGTAAAAATGAAGTTGGAGTTTTGTTAACATCTGATTGTGACACGTTGAGGTCTTTCTTGTCGAGGTTATCAACTGAATCGTTTAGTGATCGGTCTTGAGTTTTCAGTGATGGAGTTGGAGTAGTTCCAATTGTTGATAAATTCAAAGATGATAAGGAATTAAAATTTTTTGATGAAGATGCTTTTGAATCTGGTTTTATTGGGAAGAATCCAGCATTGGAAGGTTGTCTTGAATTTGAACGGGAGTTTAAAAGTGGACTATTATGTGGTTTTTGAGCAATTTTCAACGGTTTCACGGGGGAATCTTCATAAAATTCCGTAATGTCACCAGTAGCGTTGAAACCTGGCTTCTCAAAATTAGGAGTAATTGGAGTTAATGGTGTATTGCTAATATTATCTGCATTGCTTAAAGGTAAAGTCTTGTTAGTGGTAACATTATTATTTATGTCTCCAATTTCTTTACTTCCAAGTGGATTCGTGGACAAAGTATCCTTTGTGATTGTTTCGCTAGCACTAGTCTTCAAATGATTTATTGCCTTATTGTTATTTGAAGGCCTTATCTTTGCAATTTTAATTAAGTTACAAAGGGCAAAAATGATTTCGGAAATGGCTGAATACATTGTAATTTTTGGTAATAAATGTCCAAAGATGGAATAATACCTAGTGGATGTAATCATATGAGATAATGATGCTTTTAGAACGACAATTTGATCATTAAATTGAGGTAGTTCTACAGTGGAAATGATGTGTGATATTAGGTTAGTTATCTTTGATAGTTCTTTAAATAATTGTGTACCCATATTCAGTTGACCACTGGTATTTTGCTTTAATGATATGTCGAAAGAATTTATATGAGAATATAATGTATTAATGAGGTCAATCGGTATATATCCGTCTTTCGATGTGAAGGGTTCTATCGCCATTTCATTTAATAGGTTAATTTGAGTATGATCGTTACTTGAACTTCGACTTGACTGTGATTTTAATTTAAGTTCTAATTCAGATATATTTTGCTTCAAATTTTCATTTTCAATTGATAATTTAGATAATTCAGAATTCAAATTGATCAATTCTTTTTGCACAAATTGTTCATTAATTAACTTGGATGTATTATGATCTTTATTTTTCAAAGTATTATTTTCATGTCTAATTAAGCTTAATTCATTGGTTAATGATTTTATTTTTAATTGTAATTCAATTAATCTATTTGAGTTATCTTCTATTTCTTCAGGAGATAATACGGCAGATGGAGTAACAGGCAAACCTTTAGAAAAGACGTTGTCTTCTTTCGGTGTAGGATCCGTAGAACCAGTAGTTATTGTTGGGGTTTCCGTTATAATTGTTGGTAGCACATTCTTGGATAGGTCAATTTTATTAACTGATGATGCATCATCATCAATAGATGATCGTGTGGTATTATCGTTGGTTGTTGATTGAACTTCATTATTGAATTTCTCATTTGTAAAAGTTTCATCGATCTTAGAATTAAGAGCCATTTCATTTTCCAAAGCCTTCATAAAGGGATTTGAGTTTTCCACTGTATTCACTGTGTCGTTACTTGTCGTGTTTATAGTTTCGTTAAGATCATTATTATCAACCGTAGCGTTGTCCTCATCACCACTGTGACCAATTTTTGCAGCATCGTCTTCATCATCCTCCGAAGACCAATCTATAGACGCCTTTTGAGGTATAATCAGAGATGATTGGATAGATGTCGTTGGTAAAGCTGATTGTGATTGCGATTGTGAATGTGCATGTGAGAGTGGTGGTTTTAATTGTAATTCTTCCGCTTTACTTGGTTTCTCTTCTTCCTCAACTGGTTTTATATGATATCCTCTTCTTTTAATTTCAAAAAGGATATCATCTACTAAATCATTGAATCTTGTTTGTGA
The DNA here is from genome assembly GCF_000227115.2 of Naumovozyma dairenensis CBS 421. Classification (NCBI taxonomy): domain Eukaryota; kingdom Fungi; phylum Ascomycota; class Saccharomycetes; order Saccharomycetales; family Saccharomycetaceae; genus Naumovozyma; species Naumovozyma dairenensis. The sequence goes on from NC_016482.1 coordinate 708,623, forward strand.
CAAGTTAGCCAATTTTTGTCTAGCTTGATTTCTCTTTAGATGGAAGTTAGATCGCGGAGCCAAGAAACTATTCGTTTTACTTGTGGATCCGTTACTACTAATGGTGGTATTATTTTCGTCGATTCTCCTTTGTAATTCATCAGAGACGTCTGTACTTAATTCATAAAATTGAGATGATGACAATTTTAATAGTTTTGCTCTTGCTTTTTGAGCTCTAGTGGATGCTGATCTATTAGGTCGAGTTAATCCTGTAACTTTGAAGAAATCATTCAACGAGACATAATATTGATAGATATCATTTTGTTGATCTTTTGTGAATGTTATATTTGACGTCTTTGTAGCAGTATTTGGAGTCATGCTACTGCTTAAGTTAGGCGATGATGGATTACTTTGTTCTTGCATTGTTGGTATATGATTAGCGAGAATAGTTGTCGCACCGTCGATGAAGTAAACAAGACAGATATACCAGAATTGTTGAGCAGTTATACCTGTGGAGTCTCTAGCGATGGTTCAATGGAAATTCAAAGTATAATGGACTGCCAAGACTGATTATGCATCAGTTACGTAACTAATCAACTGGAACCTCTTAATATTAAATGATGTCCAAACAAGAAAGAAAGCTGTAAAAAAAGTCGGCGAAGGGCAAACGCGTGAAAAAAAATTTGAGACGCGAAAAGAAGAAGATTTTGGAAAATCATCTCTATATATTATATTATACAAGGTTAATCAGATAAGTTGGCAAAGGTCGATGACCAGATTGAAGTTGCTCTTATTTGTTATTGTTGTTTCTTCTACTGTAATATAAACAACTATCCTAGAATGCATATGTCAGCTATGGAAAAGGAATTGAAAGACTTGATCATTCGAGGTACAAAATATACTGCTAATAAAGATTTTACAAAAGCGGCTGAAATATATGCCAAGATATTAGATTCGTTAATTAAGGGTCGTGAATTAGACGATGTCGATTTCAATAAAGAAGATCTAATAGTTGCAAGATATATGGTATCCATGGCACAATGTTTATTTGAAATGGCTTTGGAAAATACTGACTTGTTTGGAGGTCTAGGAAATGGTATCGGCAATGCAGATGAAGATGACGATAACGAGGACGATAATGATGACGGAAGTCCCAGCTCCCATTCCGGAAGCGATATAGATGGCGAAGATAGTGATAACGAAGGGAAACCTACTTTGAATAAAACTTTCTTTCAGTTTGATCATGAAGAAGAAGAAGAGGAGGAGGAGGACGATGATACTGAAGAGGAAAAGAAAGGAACTCGTAAAGAAAATAAACAGTTTAATGAGAGCAATATTGAATCAGAAGAAGAGTCAGCTCTTGAATCAGAAGAAGCCGAAGAAGAAGAAGATATTAATGATGGTGACAACAGTATAATGAAATGTAAACATTTTTCCGATTATTTAACAGGTGATTTTTTGATGCATTCATCCCATTTAGCGGAAAAAGCCTACGAGTTATATAATAAATCCGGGTCATATTGTCAAGAAAGTATAGATGCAAGTAAAATCATAGGGGATATTAATCTAGAATGGGAATCGTTCGAAACTGCCGTTGATTGTTACAAGACAGCCCTTAAGACATACCAGAGGGTCTACAACAAGATGGATTATAAACTTCTATGGTCAGTCTGTGAAGCAATGAAATATTGTGAAGAAGTCACCGGAGCTAAACCAAGCCGTGAGCGTCTTAAATATTTGAAGCAAATATCCATTGACGAAGATAATGATGATGCCGAATTGGGATTGTGGGCAGAAAATGAATATCTGGAATCATCAATTCCACGAGCAGGTCCACCATCGTCTGAACCTTCTTCTTCTTCTTCTTCTTTTGCTTCCTTTGTTAGTAAAAATAATAAAAATAAAAAGAGGAAAACGCAATGGTTACCCTCCGTTTCCAGCCCTAGCACGGCCAACGACCTTTCAGGGCTTGTCAGGAAGAAGACCAAGAAGAACCCTCAAAAACCCTCAAAAACCCTAAGAAACCCCTAAAATGCCTCACCTTCAAAAGTGGCAATTTGGTCCCTTTTTAATATTTTTAAAGGATACGTATACTTATGCTTATAAAGTATCCTTATATATATATATATATATGCACTATCCTCTAACAAAAGTCTGTAACTCAAAGCTAAGAATAATATATAATCAACGATTTATATATATATATACTTAATTGATTGATTGAGAACCATATTCATATTCTATTTAAGAAACTCTCTGTTGCAAAAATGACTGCAAATTCTGTCAACTCTAATAATAAGAAAAATGACGTGGCTTCTAAATTGGCAGCTAAGAATAATACTTTCTCTAAGAGGTTCGTTAGACTAACCAAGTCGTTACAATTTTATTGGTTCTTAGGCCATGCTATCACTTTGTTCGCATCCTTTATTTATTTCTTCACTTTTTCTTTCAAACAATCATGGTATAGAATTGCGTTTTTTGGTGCCTTACAATCATTTGGTGTCCTTATCTATCAACAACAATTTTTATCAAAATCTACGACTTCTAAACCTGCTGCTTCTGAAGAGGTCCAAATTCTGGAATATGAAAACATTTTGTATTTTATCTTAGCTTTAACATGGATCTCCACTCCAAAGCTCTCTATTGCTTTAGTCCCTTACATCGCATTCTCCACTTTACATTTCTCCTCTTATTTGCAATCTACTTTATTACCAAAACTTTTCCCAGGTGCTACTGCAGATAAAGTTTCCTCTTATATCTCCAAATTCCATGAATGTTACAATGAAAAATCAATGTACTGGGTCGCTTCAGGTGAATTATTGATCGAATGCATCTTAATCTTAAGAGCACTCCTATTCTTCCCAAAATCATGGATAGTCTTAATCATCTATTCCCTTTTCTTGAAAGTTAAATTCGAATTATCTAAATATTCCACCACTGTTTTCGCTCAATGGAGAGTCATCTTCGATGGAATCATCTCTCACCCAATGGTTCCTCCTCAAATTAAAAAGGCATACAATTTCATTAAATTAAATTTGATTTCTTTATCAAATTTTAAATTGATAAGATACCTAAATATTCCAATTCCAATTCAAGATGAAAAGAAAAAGGAAAATTAGACATAAAACTATTAACAACATTTCTACTCTTTTTCAACCTTTCTATATCTTGTTTTGCTTTATTATTTTTTTTAATCTAACTTACTCATATGTCTAGTCAACTTTACATTACCCAAATAACTATTTTGTAAGTATTTATAAGTATTTATAAGTATCTATTTAACGATTTCCCTATGGAATCGATCTTGCAATGATCGATGAAGAACAATCAAGCACATAAATAAGATTACTTTGTTTTAGATATAATGACGATGGCAAATATATGCATCTCCGATTCATGGCACACTTCATAGTCGCATAGTTTAACAAAAAAAATGCATTTATACTTTTTTATATACAAATACAGTACCTGGGAAACAAGAGCCTACTAGACATATAATCATTCTCTTATACCGTACAGTAGTAACGTTTAACCAACTGTAGTTGCTACTACATTTGACAGTAGCGAAAATTGAGAAAAAAATCCATCATGTACCAGCATGTCTTAATGGTAAAACTATATCTTTTGCCGCACTTTTATGTACAAGCTCCTTAATGCGTGGTGGCTGTTGCACTGTGTTACTAGAACTAGCGCTACCAGATGTAGTTGTATTACCTGTATGATTATTAGTCGTAAAAACTTTCTTAAGTAAACCATTCTGAACTACATTTAACTTCTTAGCAACACGATTCTTCTTACTAATTTTATTCGGTTTCTTCTCATCACTAGGTATTGTGCGATCAATGCAAGTGTCTTCAGTTTCTATTCCTTCCTCATCACTTTCATCGTCATTGTCATCGACTGTTGGATCGTCAACAACAGTTCTATCCTCAACATCCGTAACACCAGGTGATTCAGCAAACGCGTCATCACCATTCTGACATAATTCTTTCCTATGAACAGAAGGAGGAGGTGGACCCTCATACCCTTCGAAAAATGGTTCCAAATATTTCATATCTATCTGTTCTGGGGCAGCATCTTCCTTAGGATCGAAAAGATTTTCAGCAGTCGTTGGTAATGAATATAATGTATCAAATGGCGTATTTTTAAGAATTGGATCAGGAACAAGATTCAACTTCATGGAGATTTCTCTTAATTTACAACACCATGGTGGTGTATCGTTCGATACAGGTTCTGCGTCTTGCGCCTGTTCGTCCGGCTGAGATTCTTCTTGTTGTTGTTCGATTACTTGTGAGGATATCGGTTGCATCGGTTGCCTTAGCTGCGGTAATGCTAGAGAATGATGTGGCGGCTGTTGAAATTCTTGCTGTTGTTGATATGCCTGTTGGTAACCTTGTTGAAATTGTTGTTGTTGATACCCTGAATGATGGTCTTGATTTAAGAGCATGTTCATGTTAGATGGATTATTATCTACATTCATATTCATATTACCCATAGCACCAATGTTCATGTTCAGACCCATATTTGAAGGCACGCCTAGAGTCATGTGATTATAGCCCATACCCATGTATTGATTTGTATTGCCACCCATATCCATCATCATAGAATTATTATTATTATTGTCATTTACATTATTATTAGTATTCATACCCACATTATTAATAGTATTCATACCCACATTATTATTAGTATTATTCGTAGCATAATTGATATTGTTGTTATTCGAAGTTTGTTGTGAAGTTAAACTTGAGTTATCCGATGTAGCTGGTTGCGCGTTGTTGGCCTCAATGTTAGCTCCATCAGTAACAGTAGAAGTGGTGTTAGGACGCTGGTTTATACTATGACCCTTGTGCTCTCCAATCCACGTCGTAATCACTTCTTTAATGGTATCCTCTACCGTCTCTAAAAACTTGGATCTATATTCAAATACAACCTCAATATTATTGTCCGCTAAAAACTTGGCAATATTTTCATCTCTGAAGATTTTTTGATTATCAACTTGTATATGTTTTGGTGTAATTAAAACAACATTAAGGAACATTTCTAATACCAGTAGTATATCCGTAGCATCCTCTTCCCCATCAAGAGCAAATAACCAAACTGCCCCACTATGATAGTCTCCTATATACAGAATCGCATTCTTAGTGCAATTATCTTTAGGGCAGACACATGAATAGTCTGCTGCACTTAGGATTTTGACTTGTAGTCTTTGAAATGAATATCTTGTTAAAGGTAAGACATTCACACGTGTTATATTAAATTTTTTAGAGCTTAATGGTTTACAATCTGGACAAGCCGCAACGACATCATGAATTAAGAATTTTGAAATGTTATGATATTTTGCTGCTAATATTGATTGGATCTCATTTTCATCCCTATGTTTCCGTAAGGTATAGTCATCACAATCCCAATTTTCATGTACACAAGCTATAACATAGTGTAATAACGTTGGGGGGCACCAAATTAGTTTCTTTTTATTATGTGGACTCGTAAAAAACAATTTCCCATCTTCAAATTTATAAGTTAAGCGCATTCTTTTACAACGACCTCTCAGCCTTTGAAGGACTTTAGTCTGCAGCTCATTCTTCAAAGGAATGCCATATCTTTTATAGATTTCTTCAACTATAATTCTAGGCGTCAATTTGCCTCGAATTAAAAGTTCTGCATACATTTCATTCATGAATAAGAAAGGATGCGTTGTATACTTATCATTAGCCACAAAATCATTCAATAGAGCTTCTTTAGAAGCATCAAGATAAGTATTCATTATCTTATTATCCAGTTCTCCATACTTACTCAAATATAGTTCATAAGTTCCTTTCTTGACTGACATCAGTTTCATAGCGACTTGCAGAGATCTGGTTTTTAACGTCATGTCTGACATGCCTGCCTTACAACCGTTCCCTGCACTAGACACCTTCATAATTACCTGTTTGGTATCCGATTATCGCGCATTAGTTGTTTGCTTACTTGTTTATTGTTTGTTGTTTGTTGTTTATTTATGTTGATCTGGATATTATTGTTTTTTTAGATATTGATGTTTTCCACATCTACTACTGTATCTAGAAAAAAATATTTACAGGTGCTCAGCTTCAAGACAAGTATCATCAAGAGAGGTACTGGCAAACTTAAGTGTGCTGAAATAAGAAGGATATACTTACCTCTGATAATTTTGAATAGACTATTGGCTAACAATGTCACTAACTGCACAGGAAATTAATAATATCGAATTAAAGGTCGAATACAATGAACAAGATACGGCATCAACCAAGTATCTGGACACTTTGTCCAAGATCAGTACGCTAACAAGTTCCATTCTTCATGGGACTCTTACAGATGACACGGAATTGAATAATGTAGAAGATCTTGAATTGGAAATGGAATTAAGGTATATGGAACTAGCTAATTCTGTTGAAGTTAGAAAGATTAATTTTGAAAATTTTGAAACAAGTAATAGTAAAAATTTCGAACAAATGGCAGAGAAACAATTACCTGCTTTGAAAAAATTCAATCAATTGACGTTGGATAGATTGTTGAAAGTACAAAGATTGTACGAAGCTGTAGCAATGATTAATTTAGAAATCGAGGATCTTTCTGCTGGGAGAACAAAATTGATATTGAAAAAATCAGATTGGATTGATGAATTAGGTGAAGAGTTGACTGAAACACTGATCAAGAGGAAATATCTGACCTTTGAAAAGGGTTATGAAGCAAGAGAAGATGACCCACTTTTACGTGCATATGATGATTTTTCAAAAGGACCAAAAGAATTGAGACGTACTAATGAATCGTTGAAAGAAGAAATTAGTAGGCTAACGGAGGAAGTAAAGGTATACAAGAACAAATGGCTACAAAATGCAGAGATCTTTACGAGAGTTACGTCGGTGCTAAAAGATGAATTAAAGAAAAGATTAGATCATGATTCTTTGGAAACAAAGGAACAGCAAGAAGAGTTTGATGATTATGAAGATGAAGAAGAAACAGCAAGGTATAAAAGACAGAGGGAAATCGAGAATTCTGACCAAGAAGAACGTGACGATGAAAATGAACAAGAGGATTTACAAGATATTGAAAACGAAAATATACCCATGTCTGATAACGAAGGAGTCGATGAGGAACCTATTATCGATGCAATAATTCAAGATGACGAAGCAACAGAAATGCGTAATTCCTTACATGAAAGTGAATCTGAAAAAAATTCTGACCAGGAGAAAGGTGACGAAAATGTAATTAGTGGGGATGAAAATAATGACGATCATTCGTTGGAACTTATAGGTGAAAATGATGAAGTGAAGGATGATCCTATGGATGATGAAGATAATACTAATAGCCGTGTTGAAGAAAAAGGAACAGAGGAACATGAGGATGAATGAATTACATTGTAGGAATGTATCATACCGATATAAGTGAACTAACCTACTTTACATAATTTAGATATTTCTACGTCGTGTCCTAAATAATCTTATTAATATACGTAAGATAATAACCCTACCCAAGTTAATAAATTAGTAATACCTATACAATCAACTCATTCAAATTATCTTTTGGTAGTAGCCACGTTTTTTGAAACCAGTTCTACATCTTTACATGACTTTTACATCATAATCGGTATATGTATCGACAGTCTTATTCAACACAGCTTCCTTCAATAAGCTCTTCAGAAATTAGCTGATAACAACCGTTATGTACGGTACTATTTACGTTTAAGATAGTTAAGAAAAGAAAACGGGAAAAAGTATTTGAAATTTAATAATATTTTGAATAATAATCTTTAATAAAAAACATCCCAATTAATTAATTGTTGTACATGTTATATTTTTATATGTTATTTGTTGTTTACACAGTTTCTAAGACTTCGTCCTTGAAACCAGAAACTTTCTTACCCTTTTCTTCACCAGAAGCTTCACCATGTAAAGCCATCAAAGAACCCAAATCGAATTTTGGTTGTTTCAATAACTTAACCTTTCTAATGTGAACATTTTGTAATGGGAAGATATCCTTGGTAGCGTTTTCAATTTCCTTGTTAATAACTTCTGGAATCAACTTGGAAGTCAATTGAGCTAGAGTACAGTTTTGAACTTCTCTGGTCAAGATTTCAGAAATAACCTTTCTGATAGCTCTAATATGAGAAGATTGAGCGTAAGCAGTTCTCTTGACTTGGTTAGCTTGCTTTCTAGTGAAGGCAATGGCGAAAACTCTCAAAACATAATCATCAGCAGTCTTGACAGTGACATTGGCTTCAATCAAAGTTTGCCATTTTCTGACCATGGATCTCAATTTGTCAGTGGTAAAGTCCATACCGTGGAAGTTGGTCAATAGATTCTTACCTTGGACTTCATCAACTCTCAATTTGACTTTTCTGAAAGAGTGGTCTTCAGAACCTTGTAAGTCAGCCAAACAAACTTCAACGACTCTGCCCTTCAAAGCGTCGGCAGCACTCTTCAAACCGGTAGACTTGTTAACCAAGGTCTTACCGACATTTCTGTTTTCAAAAGTGGATGGGGCTTTAATGTCAAACCATTCCTTTCTGGTGAATGGGTCAACGACCTTCTTCTTCAAACCCTTCTTACCCTTGGATAGTCTCTTATTCTTACCAACAGCCATGATTAGTTTAGATCGGTTTACTGCTCTTCTGTATGGGGAAAAACTACCTCTAAATTAGTAGGTCTTATTGTACTAATTATCTGTATTTTCTTAATTAACTACTTTTTTTTGCAATATGCAAACTGCTACTATCTAACCTACCTGGGAGCCTAATTCATTCCTAGCGCTCACTTAGGTTGCAATGCTTTAGGCAGGGCGCACTGTAATTAGCCAAGTTCGCACACGCCTCTCCTAACCCAACTCAGACAGTTGAGTCTTTCTCTCTTCGGGCCCGCATCGTAGAAGGAGCGGTGCTTATTTCACTTTCTTCCGTCTTTCCCTTTCTTTCCGTTCAAATTAAATGGTGTGCGGATGTTGGTCGTTTTTCAAATGGTGTGTGGATGCCGACAGTCCAATGGTGATGAGGTCTTCAATTTAAGTTGAACATACAGTACCGATTATGGAACTGGATAAATACACGTCGTCGAGTTAAGTATATACAAGAAAGCTCAACTTTCTTCTTGTTTGGCAATTCCTCCATTGATTGGAAAATAAGAAGAATATGAGTTTTCCTGTCTTTGCTGAATTTACCCTTAATTAATGGCTTGAAAAAAGGTGTTGATAAATGTCAAATAGCTCATCTCCTGAACATGAACCCATACCTGCTGTACGGAATCAAGTAGATCTACAAGTCGGTCTAGTAGGCGATGCTCAAGTGGGCAAAACATCATTAATGGTCAAATACGTACAAAATATATTTGATGAAGAATATACACAGACACTTGGTGTAAACTATCTGAAACGCAAAGTAAGATTACATTCTACAGATATCATTTACTCTCTTATGGATCTTGGGGGTCAGCGTGAATTTATTAATATGCTCCCCATAGCGGCAGTGGGTTCATCGGCTATTATATTCCTATTCGATTTAACCAGGCCAGAAACCCTGAATTCGATTAAAGATTGGTATAGGCAAGTGAATGGGTTGAATGACGTTGCTATACCGATACTTGTGGGTACTAAGTATGATCTCTTTATTGGTCTCGATAGCAATTACCAAAATCACATATCCAATTCTGCTATAGAGTATTCAAAGATAATGAATTCGCCTTTAGTATTTTGCTCTACAGCAGAAGGTATTAATATCCAAAAGATTTTCAAAATTGCATTGGCCAAGATATTTAACTTGACCTTGGTGATTCCGGAAATTACCACTGTCGGTGATCCATTATTAATATACAAAAATTTGGGCAATGCCACTAATAAATGAACGATACATATTTTTCTTCTCAAACAAGAGCATCGTTTACTAATGGTAGTAACGCATTCTATATATCATCCGGACTCGAACTTAACATTTACATATTTTTGCATTTTTAAGAACATAAATTTATTCAGAGTAACGTTGTTAAAAAAATCATGGCATCAAAGTTTAAAAAGTTTATAAGTATTTCTATCAATATAACCACGTAATAAAGTGCGTATAATATAAGTGTAGTTTTAAAATGGAATCAATCAAAGATCTTTTATATAAATGTCTTGATCAATTGCTCGTCTTATTTCGTCAGAGGATATATTTAGTTTAATACATGAAGATCTTTCATTTTTCATGTTAACTTTGATAAGAACATCAGCTTCCACTAAATGGTTGATTGTGAAATCCCAAGAAACAATTCGCAGTTGCTCTATTGCATCCTTTTGACTATTTCCATAGAGCGTTTCATTGATACCCACAATGAATTTATTGGTTCCATTAATATCCAATAACAATTTTATTTCATCAATGACATCACCTAAATTTTGCTCGTATAATCCATTCTTTTTCGTAAGATTCAAAAGCGCATAAAGGAATAGTTTTGACGTAAACGGTAGATGACTGATATAGTCGACAGTATGGGAGTTAAGAGATTCATTTAAAGCCTGCATTATATGCCTTATATGAATCGTTTGTACTTCCTCTTGATCAGTGTCCTCCGATTTACCCTCCTTAGCAGTTTCATCACTGTTAATAGTTGCATCGTAACTATAGCCATGTTTTACCATATAATTCGTTTCAGCGATTTCAGCTGCACGTTTACATATTTTTAGTGCCCTTCTTGCATCACCACTGACACTAGCAACCTTTCTAGATGCAATTTCAATGGCATCGGGACTCATTTGTAAACGGATCTTTTTCATCCCAGCTGGTAATGGATCTGTTTCTTCAGTAGATTCTAGTTGTATGGCACTACCAGTTTGGGAATCCACATAAAAATAACTACCATTTAAACCTTTCAATCTAAAATCAATGATATTTTTCAATTCTTCATGTGTATACCCTGTAAACATTATTCTTGTAAACCCTATTCTCGAAGAAACTTTGGAACCCAATTGTCTTTCCGGTAAATCCATTGTATTCGCCACAGCAATAACTATTAATTTCGCATTAGTATATGTCGTCCAATTGAAAAAATTGTACATGATATCTTGGGATTTATTTACAAGAGCATCTAGTTCATCCAAGAGTACAACAGTGGCAAATTTCTTATTTTGTGGAACTTTGTTGAAGTAAAATTCTAAAGATTCCATAGATGCTGCCCATGTTAGCCGTTCCCCTGAAATCTTATTCCAAAGTACTTCATAACTATCAGTTGCCTTCACCATTTTCAAACCGTTGATTTCAACAAATTTGAATTTAGGTAATTCATGTTGATTCGCCGAGCTTATTAGATCTTTGATGACCTCTTTAATTGTTAAAGTTTTACCGACACCAGGTGTTCCCGCTACATACAAAGTTGTCGCAGATTCTGATTCTAACGCACTGTAAATGCTTAAATAAATCGATGCAAATTTATTTTCACGAGCCGGTAAATATTCATCGAAGTTTTTAGATTTAACAATCTCCTCTTTACCATGTGACGAATATAATTGTCTTTTCACTTTAGAGAAAATTGTTTCCACAACTTTATGCCCATTTGATGTCTTCAGCTTATCTTCCAAATTATGATGTGCCAAATCACTCTTATCTGAGCTTTCTTTGAATGAACTCACTTTTCTGAGATCAGGTATGGCTGCTATTGATCTAAATCTTTTGGAAAATGGAGTATACTTCTTCTTTGCACGATTGACATTTCTCTTTGTAAATTTTCTTATAACAGGTGTGCCCTCAGATGTCTTAGGAATTGTGAGCCCCTGTACCGTTAGTCTATGAGGGTATTTCCTTGTTCCGCCTTCTTTTGGTGGACGACCTCTTTTCCTTCCTGGTACTGGTTTTTTACTCATAGATTTCATCCTTGGCAAACCAAAATCTACATCCTCATCATCATGATCAGATACCAATTCATCTTCATTTTCGATTTCGATGTCGGAATTTGAAAATGAACCAGATTCATCCTCTGTTTCATTCATTTCATCCGTAGAGCTGTTATTAACGTCAGAGCCAGAACCTGCATCGGAATCAGAATTAGATGCATCAGAATCTGATTCCTTATATCCGTCATTGATGGCAGTAAACGTTTTTATCCTTTCCTCTGGGCTAAACCGTTTACGTCTTTTTTCTCCAGTAGGGTCTCCATTCTCGAACCGCCCTAAAATGGGTCGAGCTCTACTTTTAATATAATCCATAGCTACTTTTGGCTTAAATCTTAACATTATTTCCTTTTCTTCACAAAAATTAATTTCTCTGAACTTTTCAGTTGAAGGATATGAGATATACCTTACTACGAAGTCTTTCTTTGGGTTATTCTCACTCTTATCCCAATCTTCTTGTGACATTATATTAGCCATTGAAATGAAATCTACTAGTAAGATTTCTGATAATTCTAATGTTAAATAAAGTTCTGATTTATTCACATTTTCAGCAATTATGCGATTCAGATCTTCAATGGTGGGTGTCCCCTTCAATTGATCTTTATCGAAGGCTTTAAAAAATTGAATAGCATCTAGTTCAAACCATCTTAAATAATTGAATGACCATATTTCCACGAGGTTATTCAATGTGTTCAATCTAATCTCATGGATCATATATACAGCCCACGTATCAGTCTTTTTATTGTTCATAACGACACTATCACCACGCCCAATCCTCAAATTATCTGATTTCCTTTCCAGATAAACCTTTTCCTCTTTACCTCTCCTACGTCTTCTCCGTTGATTTTCATCTAAGATATTTCCATTTTCATCGGTGATTATTATCTCCCACCCTTTTAAATCATCCCAAGATTCAGCCATGTCTAGATTCTATCAATAAGCAAAAATGTATATTTTGTAAGATCCTCGGATGGTTAATTAACCTATATCCCATTGACCTTTTCCTTTGCATAAGTTCTCGAGGTAAGTTACTTTTACGTATTCAGATTTACTTGCGAAGATCAACTATATTAACATTTTTTGTCATAGTTTTTCCAGAAAAGCTATCCGGAAAAGACATCGGCGGCAAAATTTCGAGGATTTTTGCGAAACGTAAACAAGTCGTTGATGTTGGTCTGTAAGGGTAGACTATTTGGCATATTCACCCAAATCATAATTAATGTTATATGTAGATATCCGCATCAAATTCTTCTTATGTTTATATCCATTGTTTGTTGCTTATCTTTGATCTTGAGGGCGTTTTTTTATTGTCTTCTTTTAGCTGAATTCTCGCCCCTTTTCGTATATTCAAACCATTCATAGTTACAAAAAAGTACTGGGGAAATTTAAAGTCTGTTGCTTTAAAGCGATTCAATAAAACAATTGTTAGTGTGAGTTGCATTTGCTGGAACCGAATATTCTATAGATGCATAGGATAAGAATATTAAGAGCAAGATTAGTCATAGAGCAGATCCAAGATAGAACATAAGTTCTGGAACTCTATGGAACATTACGAAATATGATTCTAGAAAATAATAGAAAAGTTGTAGAATATTCTAGAAAAATTTATGATTAGAATAGGCTTATCCGACTACGTCTGAATATCTCCGGTTCTTATGTGAAGATAATATTTCTGTCCAAATGAGAAATTATATAAAGGACATGAAATGCAAGAATGTTAGGTATTAGTTTAAATACACTTTTAATTATATAATATATAAAAAACCACGAAGAAAACATTGTATATTATTAATAAATGATTGAAACATATAAATCTGATATTGCTCCACAAGATAAGATCCCAAAATCTCATCATGGTAGCGACCGAGCAACGCATACTGGCCTTCACACCAGTGCTGCTCCAGATCCGAGGACTCATGAACAAAGTGAACCATCACTTATCAACAACTTTGCTGATCTAAATTTACATGATATCCCACGCGCTTCCCACATTCAGTCATTCAACTTCCCTCAACAAGAGGCAAGTACCACTGTTGATCCAAATAAATCAACATCATCTAACAAGGATAAGGTGCCACCTTCTTCTATGTATGAACAATCCACTCCAAAAACGTTCCATTCATGCATGCACCATATCCATATCACTACTATGGGATGCCCCCACCACAAGGCTATTATTACCCATATCCTGCCATGAACCATAATATGGCACCCCCTTCCCACCATGTCGGCCCCACCTTCGCCACATGTGTATTCACAACCAATGTATAATAATCATTTGCCAATTCCACAAACATTTTCCCAGCCGCCATTGCAACCTATTGTCAATCACTATAGGGATGTTCCTCATGCATTAAATCCTCAAAATCCATCACCGCTTTACCCTATTTCAAGTACCGGTGAATTTTCCAATTGGATTAGGACTCTGATGGACCATCTCAAATCATCTCAATATGGTGATTTAATTCCAAATAAACATGGCGTAGCTGCAAGAACACCTTCTCACTGGGAAGAACTTGGCCTCCAGTGGTTATTTTCCACTTATGTTAAAGATTTTATCTAATGGTCAACAGGCCAGAGGCTCTGTACCTCTATTTACTATATTGCAAAGAGCTATGACCTTAGCCATGCAAGCCACTGATATCACTATTATCATGCGGAAACTACGTGACCTTCATTTCGAAGGCAAAGAACCCGCCTTTATCTTTAACGCTAATGTGCAATCTATCATTTCACAGATTGACACAAAGGAACTCACTCAATATGAACCATTAATCAAAGACTGCATTTTAAATGCTCTTACCGGTCCATACTCCACTATCAATAAGGAATTTCGCACATCGCAAAGTCCGTACTCTATTTCGGACATATACACTCGTATTTCCGCCGAATACGATTACATTACCACCACTCAATCAGCACGACCCAAGTGCTCCTACTGCCACATAGTGGGCCATACTCGCGATCAATGCTTTAAGGCAGTAGCTCCCTCTACTGCCAATCCAATTCCCAAAGCGAAGTCTAACACTAGAACGCCTAGGTCATCCCCAACTCATAGAAAACAGTCAGCCAAATCTTCCAAAATTACCAATAATATAACCGTCGATCGAACAACTGAACACGATCACTATTGGCTTAGGCCTGATTCACTTCCTATAAACGAGGATCAACATTTTATCTTAGATTCTGGTGCGAGTGTCACCGTTGTCAAAAACGGTTCCATTCTTCATGACCTTCACCAAACTGCCTCTCCACCCGTTATCTCTTCTTCACAAAATATTCCCATGCGCTGTACAGGACAGGGAACTCTCAGACTGAAACTTTACCATTCAAAAACAATCGACATCCCAGCATATGTCATTCCCGAATTAGAGCATAATCTTCTCAGTACCAACTCACTTGAGCATCATGATATCTTCGTTGATGCTAAACATGGTACTCTTGAATCTCGAGATGGAAATACTCTTGCACAGTTTGTGAGATTTAACTCTCTTCCATGGTTAACATTTCATCATGTTGTAATCCCACCACATGCCCGAATCAACAATCTTATACAGAAATTTCCGTTAGATGTTGTTCATCGTCTACTTGGACATGTCAATGTTAAAAGTCTACAGCAATCGATCAAAAATAAAACTTTTGATCATTTTACGATTGAAGACATTGACTGGACGGGTATCTCTACCTTTCAATGTATAACGTGCCTACAAGGCAAAAGCCGCAAACACAATCATACTGTAGGATCACGTCTCAAGTACCAGAAGAATTATGAACCATTCCAGTACATTCATACGGATGTCTTTGGTCCTGTCTCTGTAGACAAACCTTATCCATCTTGGTTTGTCGCCTTTACCGATGAGGCTACTCGTTTTCGCTGGGTCTTCCCATTAGAAAACAAAACGGCCGATCTTATGCTACATGTTATTACTGCACTAGTAAACACTATAAAACGTCAATTCAACTCTAAGGTGCTCTGTTTCCAATTTGATCACGGGCGTGAATACGATAATAAACTCCTTCAAAATTATCTTGAGAGTAATGGTATTCAATCCATATTCAATTCGGTAGCTGACTCCGCCTCCAATGGTGTTGCTGAACGAATGAATTTGACTCTGCTAAATGATTGTCGCACGCTGCTCAAAGCTGCTCAACTACCTGACAATCTCTGGTTTTATGCCATTCAATTTTCTACAGTTATTCGCAACTCAGTCTACAATGAATCCATAAAAAGCTCACCTCGAGCCATTGCTGGTCTATCTGGATTAGATGTCAAAACAATCTTACCATTTGGTCAACCGGTTATCGCTCATAGAACCAAAACCTCCTCTAAGTTACATTCTCGAGGCGAACCAGGTTTTGCATTGACTCCATCTACTCACAGTTACGGATACTTAATCTACATCCCAAGAACTCAAACAATCATTGATACAGCTAATTATGCCGTTGTGAAACAGAACGTTTCAACGTCACATTCCGCTGACCAAAATGCATCAATAATCGATCCTCTCCTCGATGCATTCAATGATCATGTACATGACACGGATTCCCCTTTACAAACTCCATCTTCAGTCTCCGACACTCATGTCTCATCCTCCGATGAGTCCCCCGGTCCTACAGATCGTACTCAATCCGTAGACACATCCACCTATAATTCGGATCCCGACTACGTTTACCAGACTGATACTGACTATGATACACAATCTGATGAAAGTAATTCTGATGATTCATCCTTAGACCAATACTTGGACCCCATCCCTGACTCATTCAGTTCTACCCATAACTCTAAACCTTCCACCGATAGTACCCCTTCGGGCGGTACTCCATCTCGATCCAATATCCTTCATTCTGGAAAAATCGACAAACTCCCCTTTTACGGTAACTCATTACCAACTTCAACCGGTTTGGGCGGTAGTAATAAGCCAAGGATATCGACACACCAACAGGATTTGATACGTCGCATTGAAGAAAGAAAGAGGCAAAGATCTGATGATATAGAAACCGATAGCAAGGATGATAATTCACACCGAAACAAAAAGTCTAAACAAACAGTGAACTATATCAAGGCTACGAACCATTCGATAAACGCTATAAAGTCGATCCCATTACAGACAAGTACATTTTATCCACAGGCAATTACCTACAATAATAATGAGACTGAAAAACAATTGTTCCAAGAAGCTTACGAAAAAGAAATCTCTCAGTTGAAGAAAATGGGTACTTGGGACGAAACGGCCATTGAAGAGGAATTAGTCGATAAAAATAAGATTATAAACTCAATGTTTATATTTACAATCAAGAGAGATGGCACACATAAATGTCGTTTAGTAGCCAGAGGAGATCAACAGAAGGATGGAACATATAATACTGACATGACTGCAAACACGGTTCATCATTATGCCTTAATGACATGTCTATCTAATTGCTTAAGCAATTCATATGACATTATCCAGCTAGACATAAGCTCTGCATATCTATACGCCGACATCGATGAAACTCTTTACATCAGAGCCCCACCTCATATGAACATGAAAAATAAAGTATTTCAATTACAAAAGTCTTTATATGGACTAAAACAATCTGGTGCTAACTGGTACAAACTAATTAAAGGATTTCTAACAGATAAACTAAATATGACTGAAGTCCTAGGATGGCCATGTGTATTTATGAAAAGGAAAGATAAACAAGTATTGATAATCTGTTTATTTGTTGATGATATGATACTGTTCACTAACTCAAATAAAATGGCAACTGACGCAATTGAACTATTAAAGACAAGATTTGCTACAAAGGTTATAAACGACGGTAAAGATAACACAATAAACAAATATGACATTCTAGGTATGGAAATCGAATATGTTAAGAACCAATCCATGAAATTTGGCATGGAAAAATCTCTAGAGGAGAAACTTCCAACGCTAGGTATTGACTTATCGAAGTTAAGGAAAGTCCCAGGAACCCCAGGCCTGATTATAGAAAAGGAGGACATCAAAGTTACCAAACAAGAATATAACCAAAAGGTGAAATGGATGCAACAAATCATTGGACTCGCATCTTATGTTGGTTACAAATACAGGTTTGATTTATTATACTACATTAACGTACTAGCAAGACATACATTATATCCAAGTGGTACGGTAATCCAATTAGCTAAAGAACTGATCCAATATTTATGGAACACAAGAGGAAGGAAATTAATATGGTTGAAATCAAACAATTCGAATACCCACAATAAATTGAATATAATATGTGACGCTTCATTCGCAAACCAAGAAAACTTCAAGTCTCAATACGGTCATATAATAAAGCTGAATGATAACATTATTGCCGGAACGTCATCCAAAAGTACTATCACATGCTCTTCATCAACAGAAGCAGAATTATACTCTGTTAGCCAAGCTATTCCTCAATTTGAATTATTAACGGCCCTTAGTAAAAGAATCGAAGATAAACTATAGAACTGAAATTGATCTCTGATAGCCAACCAGGAATAGCCTCCATGAAAAACAATGATGAAAAAATTATGAAGAAAAAATTTTATGCAATTAGACTACTAAGATTAAAAGAAGAGATAAAAGAAAAGGATATCAAACTCGAATATATTAACACTAAGGAAAACCTCGCAGACATTCTTACTAAACCACTACCAGTAAAAACTTTTACTGAGTTAACCAAGGATTGGATATATTAACGCTATTCAACCATGGGCGGTATGCTGGAACCGAATATTCTATAGATGCATAGGATAAGAATATTAAGAGCAAGATTAGTCATAGAGCAGATCCAAGATAGAACATAAGTTCTGGAACTCTATGGAACATTACGAAATATGATTCTAGAAAATAATAGAAAAGTTGTAGAATATTCTAGAAAAATTTATGATTAGAATAGGCTTATCCGACTACGTCTGAATATCTCCGGTTCTTATGTGAAGATAATATTTCTGTCCAAATGAGAAATTATATAAAGGACATGAAATGCAAGAATGTTAGGTATTAGTTTAAATACACTTTTAATTATATAATATATAAAAAACCACGAAGAAAACATTGTATATTATTAATAAATGATTGAAACATATAAATCTGATATTGCTCCACAAGATAAGATCCCAAAATCTCATCAGCATTTTTAGTAGATATTGTGTTTTTTGTTCATTCTTTGAATAGAATAAAATATCTTGGAGATGTCATTCTCTTTTAGAGAGTATAAAAAACAAATAACAAAATATCAAAGGAAATATAAACAAAATAGAATAATAAAATGACATAAAGTTTTTTACTGATTTAGCACCAGAGCCGCGGAGGTCTATTTGTTCATTTACCTGAGAGTTATCAGAGTGATCTTGAGTGTTGTTGTTATTGTTCATAATGTTATTGATGACGTTGATGTTGTGTATTAATTATGTAATAGTTATTTACTAGTGTATGTGGCTAATTCACTATGTCTATTCGTTATTCGTTGTGTACTGTTCTTCAGTTCTATATATTCAAGGAGGTCTTTCTATCTTTTATCTTATTACAATGTCCACTTATATATTCCACACCACGATTCAAGAGGTTGATCCGGGCTACATATATTCACTCACACAGTCTTCATTCACAACGAGGCTTCCCAACCACCTATTGTTCCTCAAAGGGTCGAACGCTCAAGACTTTTTTCAATCTTTCTTGACAGCAGTTTTCTTTAAACAGTACTAAACGTCAAGAATATTATTTGCGACACAACATTGCAGCAGGCATTTTTACGAAGGGCATGATGAAGTTATTTCAAAAGAGTAAAACGGCTTAAAATAAAAAGTTTCCAGAAAGGGAACCCCAATTAGAAATAATTACCTAACTTTCTACAGATTTTTATTTTTTTGTAGTCAATAAAATAATGTTGATTTTCAAAAGATTTATTGTCTGGGCGATCCTTTTAGGTTTGACATCAATTCAATTTCTACTTTATTTACCAAGTTTTACATGTACATTTTCTCCATTGTCCTCATTTTGCTCACCACAATTCAATTTTGGCATTGTTGGAACATCAATAGCTGCAAAGGAATTCATTGGGAGTGTTAGAGAATTTTTGAAATTATTATCTTATTTGACCTTGGATATGGGTTGGTCCAATGAATTGATTGATCCTGAAATTTACAAAGATGAAAATTTGATTGATACGTTCCAAGATTCAAATGTCTATAAAGTTAATTATTTAGGGTTCTGTAAGAAAAATGACATTGAAGACAAGAAAATTTATTGTGTATCTAATGGTTTGGCAGGGATGGATATTTTAGGTATATTGATCAGAGATATCGGATTGCAACTAGGCGAGCTGTCTTCTGCCCACGTCAATGACACTAGACAACTAGGTGATTCAATGGTTTTCACATACCATTTGACATTGAATTCGCTTCGAAAATTGTTTAAGAATGACAAGAAGAAGGATAAAGGATTCTCAAAAATTTTGTTAGGTGACCAAAAAAATGCAGATGGACCAAAAAATTACAGAAGAGGTATTGACATAGCGTATACTCTGATGCTATTCAACAAGGTATTAACCATAACATATTTAACCGAGTTTAGCATCAGTTTCATTTGTGTCGCCATTGTGGTTGCGTTTGGCATGGTATTACTCTGGGGCAAACACCATCGGTTTATTCCTTTATTTTTGAAAATTTTTGGTTCGCTATTGATGCTATTATCTACCATCACATTTTGTTGTAACATAATATATTTACTAATATTGAAGGCATGGGAAGTTAATACAAGCGAAACGACTAGTGTAACAGGATGGGAAATGCTGAAGGTATCAATTGGAAGTGGCTTCATGATCAATGGTGTCCGATATGTTCTTCAATGGGTATTTCTTCCGGTGCTATTCTTAACTGCGAATCATTATGGTGTAAAAGCTACCAATGATGATAAAACAAAAGAGAATGATAATGGGAACAGGAGTGGCAGTAGCAGTTATTTAATGACTGATGTTGAGGAGCAGATGAAAGAAGTAAATAATCCATTTGTATCAGCCAAGATGATATAATTATAATGCTGTTTGTACATCAAAGATATAACATTTCTAGTTGTTCCATCTTCAACTACATTGCTAGTACCCAGAGCTTGTCTTACGTCCGTGTTAGATCTCAATCAATCGCATTGAGTGATGGCTTCATATTAGAAGTTGAAGTTATACGCCAAACTGAAATTCTTGAAAAATTCATTATGCTCGTTTACGTGTACATGGAAAAATTGATTACATGGCAATAAGGACATCGCATCAATTTTAGCTAATCCAAAGATATAAAACCTCTAGTCATTCGACTAATATAGGAGTCCAGCCATATTCACAAAAAGTATATACGTAACCAATGGCTGCCAGTCTGAAAGTGTTCGATGCCTTCCCAAAAATAGAAGATCAGAACAAGAAGAAATCAACGAAAGGTGGAATTACATCAATATTGACATATGTCCTAATTATCTTCATAGCATGGTCAGAATTTGGTAGTTATTTTGGTGGGTTCGTTGATCAACAATATATAGTTGACGGAATGCTGAGAGAAACTGTTCCAATAAATTTAGACTTATATGTCAATGTCCCATGTGAATGGGTCCATGTTAACGTTAGAGATCAAACACTAGATAGGAAATTTGCTTCTCAAGAATTGAAATTCGAGGAAATGCCCTTCTTCATCCCATTTGATGTGAGACTTAATGATAACCCAGAGATAGTGACACCAGAACTAGATGAAATTCTAGGAGAAGCCATCCCAGCTGAGTTTAGGGAAAAATTGGATACAAGAATGTTTTTCGATGAGAATAATCCAGATAAAAGTCATTTACCTGATTTTAATGGGTGTCATATATTTGGGTCTGTAAATGTTAATCAAGTAGCAGGTGAGTTACAGGTTACTGCTAAAGGACATGGTTATGCTGATTATCATAGAGCACCATTAGAAAAGGTCAATTTTGCACACGTTATAAATGAATTCTCATTCGGTGAGTTTTTCCCATACATAGATAATCCTTTGGATAACTCGGCCAAATTTAATATGGATGATCCATTAACTGCTTACGTATATGACACATCAGTCATACCAATGATATATAGGAAAATGGGAGCAGAAGTAGATACATTCCAATATTCTGTGGCTGAACACCAATATAAGAGCAAAGAATCATCTAGCTCTAACTCATTTAGAGTACCTGGTATATTTTTCCAATATAATTTCGAAAATCTCTCGATTGTAGTGAGTGATAGGCGTTTAGGTTTTATCCAATTCATAGTAAGATTGGTTGCAATATTATCATTCGCTGTTTATATTGCATCTTGGCTGTTCATTCTAGCTGATATGTTTATTGTCATCATTATGGGACCAAAATGGTCCCTACGCTACCAGCCATCCGAACAATCTCATGGTCTCTTAGAATAATCTTCCTTTTTATATCTTTGTCCTTCGTAAATTATATAGATAAATAATATTAAAAAAGAATCGAATAGATTGTAAAGAACATCCTAAATAATATTTACGACGTAGATGACTTTAATGTTGGCCTCGACTATAAAAGGTCCATTATCCAATGAAACACTAAATCAGTCATCTTCCGATATCATGCCCTGAAATAAGAGTCCATAACAGGGGGAACTAAGTTCTCTAAAATGTTCATATGGATCGTCGGGATCCAAAATTTGCGTACAAATATAACAAAATGTTGTCCCACAAATTGTACATTTCATTTTATTACAACCTTCACTTCTTTGAATAACAGTCCTACATTTGGGACATCTTTGTAAATTGGATCCCTTCTCAGCGATAGCAAGATCAAGTAATTTTTCAGCAACGTATTCGTTGACCTCTGCTTCAAGTATTCGTTTGCCGTATTTAGCTTGTAATTCTCTTCTACGTTCTTCATCAGATGGTCCTAAGTTAGAGCATTCTTCAAGAATTTCCCTTGGTATTGTTGTCTTCCTGCCACATCTATTATTATAACCATGCCATGAATGTAAACAATCAAAACAGAAAGTGAATTTGCATTTCGAACATTGGATCATATAATCATCCAAATCGTCTTTTATACAAGGCCTCTTACAGCTTGGACAATTTGTACATGCAAGTGGCGAATGTTTTGAAATTTTTGTAGCCGCTTGTTCATAGAACAATTTCTCATATCTTTCACAGATATCTGGTGTAAGAATGCCATCAAAAAATTCGAATGGAATCTTTGGCGTTAATAAAGTCTCCTTAAGCTTAGAATAACTCTTTACATTTTCTAAATTAACCTCTTCAAAAGTACATTCTGGACATCTCACATTAACAATATTACCTTCTTCGATCATTTGCGTATAATAAGTTTTTGTACAATACAAACATAAGAAATGCTCACCACACGGCAGTTGTATCATTTTATCCCCTTTTTTTACGTCCACACAGATGCAACAATCAAAGTTTTTATGTGCCATTTCATCCTTTTGAATTATATGATATATTTCTTGGAATGCTTCAAATTCTTCTTTTGTGGCGCATTTTCTTTCATAATTAGGAAAAAGTTTGAAAGAAACCTCATCAATCAGGAAGCCAAAAATGAGCATCAAGATCGGTGTAGACGGTTCATAAACTGGCGAAGAGGGTCTTGTCATATCATCAAATTCTTCATAAATATATTCCAATATCTTAGCTTTGTCCACTTCAGACATCCATTTTGAGTGGAACTTTAACTCTATACTACCTTGTAGTTGTGGATATTTCGCAATATCGATCTTTAAAAATATAGAATCACCTGCTAACTTGGTAAAATTTAAACCACTTTCTTCGTAAACAACAGTCAGGTCAGTGGAAAAAAACATTTCGAATGGAAGTTCGCATGTAATGAACTTTTTGCTTCCCTCATCTACTTTTAGCTCCGGATACATATCCTTCAATAGCTGTAATTCCTCCTGAATACCATTTGAATAAGTCATGTTGTCATATTAGCTTAGAAAATGTAGCAATATTTTACTTTATGGAATATGGTCTGTAATATCTCTAAACAAAGAATGGTGTATCTTTATTCTTTCGAATAAACTATGCCTACCACCTAACGCTAAAAATGTTATTGTTCAGATCTTCACCTTCTCTTTTTAGCTTTATTTTTTCTACCAAATTTTTCAGATTTAGCCGCCCAAGCTTTAAGGTGTGTGTTAGCTATAAAAAATCAACAAATGGCTGTCCAAATTTGATAACTTATGGTACAAAAGTTAATACATGCTTTACCAATACTATATAAAAAAATAGATCACATAACTTATTCTACCTTAGGTTTCTTCGTTGGTCTTTCATCAGAACCACTTCCTTCTTCGTCATCACTAACTGGAGCATCAGAATCAAACTCTTCTGCAACATCCTCTTCACCAGAACTTGCATGGAAATCAACATCTTCAGATTCATCATCTTCACCAGCTGATCCCATATTTATATCACCTTCATCACTGTCTGAACCAAGAGCATTTTGTAATCTTTCTTGTGTTTCTTTCTCTTCATTCTTAACTCTTAAATTCTTTGATTTCAAAAACTGTTCAAGTAATTGTTGTTCTTCTTTGCTAATATTACCGAATGTTGTAGACCCTCTGTTCAAACGTAACACCACTTCTAAATCAAAAGTTCTAGAAGATGTAGAACTTTGACCTGCCCTGGAAATGTTCACGGAACTGACATCAGAGAATGGGATATATAGAGTTGGTTTAGTTAAGAAGAAGAAAGCATTATCTAAGGGATATAGATAACCTTCATTCGCCTTGTATGAACATGACACAGCACACTGATCAAACTTTGATGTATAACTACCTGGCACGATGACTCTACGGTCAGTCAACCCTTTTAGAACATGACTTATAACAACATGTGTCTTTGCATCGTATGACTTCTTTAATTTATCTTTGTAGTTAGCTTCATAATCGTCATCTTCTAGATTCAATTGAACTTCAGTTTCTTCATCTTTTTGGAATTGTAGTACTAAGAATGGATAAGTGGTTTGACCTTGACGCAATGGTGGTTCTATGGCTAAAACAATCAAATGGTGAATATCATCAGCTTTAGGAAGTGAAACGATTCTTTGGATTTGACGATGTTGTAGTTTGTATTCATAAGTTTTACCTCTAAGTCTGATGGAATTTTTGTAAATATCGATATCGTAACGGCCTCTTGGGGTAGCGAAGAAAACATCTTGGAATGAGACAATGGCATCACCTGCAACTTCACCAATATCTGCCTTCTCTCTTAATTCCCCATAGAATGCTTCAGCCAAACTCTTTTCTTCTTTCTCCATATCGACATCTTCACCTTCACCTTCTTTTTCTTCTTCTTTCTTTGGTACTTCTCCCTCTTCATCTCCGGTAGTTAAAGTACCTGGTATATAAAATCTCATTTCAACTAACTCATCACCGGCTGGTTGGTACTCTTCATTTTGAATATTAAATTCAATACCGACCTCATTTTTGGAAGTCAAATTAGTATTATTGATATGACTATATGGGACTTCAAAAGTTGGTTTCCCATTCAAGGCAAAAATCAATTCATTTCTAGCCAAATCAGTTTTCCCCCAATTCCAACCACGTAAAGAATGTTCCTTATGCTCAATTTGTATGCTAAACCTATGATGGAACTCACTCTTAATCAAATTGAAATCGTCTTGAGAAAACCCATCTAATTGAACAACACCTTGATTCTTGGTGTTAATCTTCAATTCATAACCTCTACAGGCTCTACTCCATTGAATAGTGGATAATTCAGTAGCTGGTAATAGGAATGGGGCCTTTGCTTTGTTCGAGGCAGACCCACCACTGGCGGATGCCTTCCAACCTAACCCTGAGTCAGCGATACGGAACCTACCGTTGAATTTGGATTGGTTTAAATAAATTCTGTCAAAATCAGCACTCATGGTTAATATTCTTGGGCAATTTTACTGTAATAACTATAAGAAATAGACTGATAAAGGAGGGTCGGTTGGTTGTACTTATACCTTCCTCTTCTTATTAACAATAGTTTTCCATGTAAAATGTCAACTGGATTTATTCATCAATCTGCAATAGTGTAAATTTCAACTGAGGCGTGTACCGGGTAATGGCAAAATACAACTACCTGTATGTAACTGTACCGTAGACATAAAATTAGATGAAGGAAGGGTCACCGCCAATACTAAAACCGATTCTAATTAATACAACTGCTACTAAGTTGTTAACCTAGGCATGACTATAACTGAATTTTTTTAATATGCTATCTTCTTTTTAAATGCTTACAAAGGATGGTCATGATATATGTTTTTTAAGGGTTTTGCACAATATATATAAATATATATGTAAGATATTATGATTGTATAGGTGGGTTCATGCCGCTTACATATATTCTTCTAGAATGCAGATTCAATACCTTTCAAGAATTCAGTAAAACCCACAGCACCTGGATCGGCAACATTAGAAGAATCACCAACATAGGAAGCTCTGCCGAATTTGGCCTCAAAAGTTCCTGTGGATTTGGCACCTTCAGCTGCCGCTTGAACGGCTTTCTTGAAGTCTTTTGACTTGGCAAATTCTTCGATGAATGGCGCCAACGCATCAACCAAAGTAGATGAGCCCTTCCTTGCCTTTGTATATTTGAATAAAGTTTCTAGTGCAATTTCGAACGCTTCAGCGGTAGCTTCTGCTGTGACTGGATCACCTTTATTCTTCAATACTTGAATTAATCCATGAGAAAATCCAGAAATTAAAATCGAATATAAACCACCAGATGTACCACCCATAGAGCCTTCAATAATATCCGAGATTTGAGCTGTGGCAACAGATAAAGAGGTCTTGGATAATTTATCTAGGTTCTCGGTTATGCCGTTGACACCGGCTACCAACGTGTAGCCACAATCACCATCACCAACTTGAGAATCCAATTTGGTAATATGTGGTTCACTCTTTATAATTTGTTCAGCACCGGCTTTCATCCATTTAGAAAACGATTCATAATCGTATGTACCAACTTCTTTAACTTTAACATCATTATGTAAGATCTCATGGTTAACAGATGGTGCCATCTTATTTTCGAAATCAGCAATTGGCCAACCAGGAGCATCCGTAAAGTCATTTAATAGATTAATGACTGAAGTAACTTCAGAAAACTTAGAAGATAACTCCTTATTAACTTTAGAAGCATTCAATAAAGTTATACTGAATCCATTACCATTGAATGAAGTCATTACAGTACCAACAATAGTTTTGACAGGCTTGATATTATACTGTTCAGCTAAGAAATCAGTGGTAATGGATGCAATGGATGAAATGATCAAGTTAGAAACTCCCCCTAGATTGTTGATTAATAAGACGACTTCATCGTCTTTCTTGAAATCAACGAATGCTCTATCCTTATCCGTGGAATCTAACAATTTGGGCAACATGTGATTAGAAATTAGATCTTCGGTTGATGGAATTGGTTCTAAGACTTTAACACCAGGCTCATTATGGATACCCATACCTAATTCCATTTGTTTTTCATTTAATTCACTTTCGAATTTTCTACCTGGAACTTTGCAGTGATCCAATGACGAACCAATGGTAACCATGGCATCATTGACAATATATGCCACACTTTCAGTACCATCTAAACCATACTTTTCCGAATACTTTTCTGCAAAGGCACCTACAATCTTATGGACTAAAACTGTACCTGCTAATGCTCTTCTTCCAACCATCCCACCTTTCTCTCTCCCAACGGCGACATCTTCGCCTACAACGACGACACGACAGTCAATTCCCAATGCTCTTGCCCTTTCAGCAGATAAACCGAAATGTAGGACGTCACCAGTATAGTTCTTGACAATTAAGAGAACACCTTTAGAATTTTCAGCAATCAATTGTATACCATTCAATATTTGCTTCGTGGAAGGAGAAGCAAAAACGTCACCACAGACAGCACCACTTAACATTCCTTCACCAATAAAACCAGCATGTGTAGGTTCATGACCACTCCCACCACCTGAAATCAATGCGATTTTATTCTTGTCTGTTGTTCTATACAGGAATTTTTCTTCTGGGACTAATGTGATTGAGGGATTGGCTAGGACAAATCCCTTGAGACTTGATGTGATAGGGTCTGATACTTCGAAAGACTTCATGTTCTTATTCTATTCAAGTGTGTTAATACTCGCTATATCGCTAAGTGGTAGTTACAGATGTCCGATTGTGAGTTAATGTTTTACTGGTTATCGATTAAATACAAACGAGATTAAGATGATCGGGAATCGTTTTTATAGCTATAGTTGTTTAATGACAAAAACCCTTTTTCGGAGATCGATGAGCAATATAGAAGGAATAGAGTTATTTTCCGTCACCACGTAATCACGAGAAAAAAAGGTACGTACATCGTTAGTTTGCCAAGAACAGCAGCTGCTAAACAAAAGCACGGGATAGTGTGATATTTAATGTAATTGAAATAGATGGAAAACAATTGTAAATAGGCCATATTACAGGTATCTGATATACTATATAGATATTCTGGTATTCGCGGTTAAGAAATAAAATATGTGAAAAAGAATGTATCTGCCTTACTTGTTGTATAAAAATTCCAGGTCTTGTTACTTTTTTCAATAAGTTAAAGCTCATATAAATATGGAAACTTAAAAAGGGTTTTGTAACTATTTTTTTTATCGTATATCTCAATAAACGCTCGATTTACTGTTCCTTCAGTATGACGGGTCATATACAGTCACCTGGGGATGTAATTTCCTGCTATCAATGGTAAGCCCATTATATCTACTAATCCAATACACTGAGCAAACCAAGGAATCACTAAATTGAAATAGCCTCAATTTACCAAGATTCTTCTCCTCTCTCTCTCGTGGACTAGTTTCTCCTTATCATCATCAGTAAATCATTCTATGGCTTTGTAGTGATTCATAGACAAAGTGCCCACACATTGTCGTATAAGAAGGACAACGTGAATCAATACCTAGAACGTTTCGTAATTGTATAATTTCGCTAACAAAATATTTATGAAGAAGACAATTTTACCCCATGTAACATGAAGTTCATGGGAAAATCCCATCCTACTCTTTCTTTCTATCTGATAGAAAATTATCATTCTACAAACGTGATAAATACCTTACATGATGGATCCTTAAAAACTTTCAATAGTCCATTCAAGTCAGATAAATAGTCACGTTCCAATGCTCTATTTCAGTACACCATAAAATTACTGTTTACACTTGTGTTTAACTCATTTAAATGACCTTCAACATGCCGAGGAGATATGAAGAAGGCACCAGGATAACGATAGATTTACATAACTTCTCCAATATTCATTCACTTTGTCGTACAACCTTTCAGAGTAGGAAATTCGTCTCAAACCCTGTCAAGAAAACATACAATGTAGATTTAATGGAGAAATTCTTGTTTCCCAGAGGCCTGAGGCAGAAGCTAATCTACTCAAACTCCGATACAAAAAAATCTTGGGAAGTAAAAACACTCACGCTGGGGGTCGAACCCAGAATCTTCTGATTAGAAGTCAGACGCGTTGCCATTACGCCACGCAAGCTTATTTCTTGGGTTTTGAAAAATATCCGAGCGGTATAACAAAGTATTGACTTTATGTCCAAGTGTCACAAAGAAGGATGTTTATTTTATTATTGTGTGTGCTGGAACGATATTCGTAGTAAGTATTACTATTAATATCCTATGGTAAATGTGTAGATATCAAGTTTGGTACAATGTCCTCTAATATGACGCGAAACGATTACCGAACCTGGTAAATGCTGGAATGATATTTTTAATAAGGTACTATTAATATCCTATGGTAAGAATACAGATATCAAGCTTGGTACAACGTCTTCTACAAAGACACGAACTAATGATTACCAAAAATGGTAAAGACGCGTAAGACTACAGGCATCGACGCGACACGATAGTTGAATTATCGTGTCTGCCAGCGTTAAGTCACATTTTCGTGTTTCTGTTTCATCATCAAGAAAGGTATAAATAGACCAATAACTCGAAGTTTCAATTCCTATTTTTTCTGATATTATTTTTTATACTTATATATTTTTTTATTATTTTATTTTTAAGAAAGAGGTAACCTTTTTTACACACATTAATAAGGAAAATTAGCTCTTACTATAATTCATAACAAACATAATCAATTTTTAGGATGGAAAATTACAACTACAAGATCAGAGAAAATATGAGAAAGGATGCTTCCGAGCGCTTGCATGGCATTCGACTTAATTCAACATAAGATATTCAATTATAATTCACTAAACGTTATACAGCTACAAAGATGTATGGTGCATAACGTAGTTGGGTCATTACTTCGAACCTGGTAAACTTCATAATAATTCTTAACTCACTTAACTGATAATGACACTTAACTGATAATGACACTTAACTGATAATGACACATAATTTCGTGACAGTAATTACTCACACCGCTCGGAAGCATCCTTTCTCATATTTTCTCTGATCTTGTAGTTGTAATTTTCCATCCTAAAAATTGATTATGTTTGTTATGAATTATAGTAAGAGCTAATTTTCCTTATAATGTGTGTAAAAAGGTTCCTCTTTCTTAAAAATAAATAATAAAAAAATATATAAGTATAAAAAATAATATCAGAAAAAATAGGAATTGAAACTTCGAGTTATTGGTCTATTTATACCTTTCTTGATGATGAAACAGAAACACGAAAATGTGACTTAACGCTGGCAGACACGATAATTCAACTATCGTGTCGCGTCGATGCCTGTAGTCTTACGCGTCTTTACCATTTTTGGTAATCATTAGTTCGTGTCTTTGTAGAAGACGTTGTACCAAGCTTGATATCTGTATTCTTACCATAGGATATTAATAGTACCTTATTAAAAATATCATTCCAGCATTTACCAGGTTCGGTAATCGTTTCGCGTCATATTAGAGGACATTGTACCAAACTTGATATCTACACATTTACCATAGGATATTAATAGTAATACTTACTACAAATATCGTTCCAGCAGATATGTTAGAGAAAAGTAGTGACTAGTAGTAAAGGTTATTGACAAGAGAAAAAGTATTTTGGAAAGATTATAAAAGGACTGAAAGTTGAACTAGAATTAGAGGTATTTTAGTTAGTTAGTTATATCTCTTTATTAGTTATTGTTTATACTATATCGCTCGGAAGCAGCGTTTCCTGCTAATCGTGTTTCATTATAAGCGTAAGATTCCAGTGTAGATTAAGATTTGTGCTAAATATGAATTATAATAAGGGTAATTTAATATCCTCCTTTTATTTTATGTAAAGGAGCTCGGTTTTATTAAAAATAA